>NW_028315319.1:117500-127500 GCF_046866305.1 Octopus bimaculoides | reverse complement strand
CACACATTGCCTCCAAGTAAGTTTTATCTATCTATCTATCTATATATATATATATATATATATATATATATATAGAGAGAGAGAGAGAGAGAGAGAGAGAGAGAGAGACAGAGACAGAGAATGTATCTACATATATTTCTTTACGAAGTTAATTGTTATGACCAGTCATAGAGTTACCACTGGTTTCACACCTTACAAAGTGCTTAGCTGTATAGGTGACTTGTCAGGAGTCACTTATATGTCTAAACACTTTATAGGTGTGAAACCAACAGTCACTCTATAACCAGCCAAACAATTAACTTCATAAAGAAATATATTACTGCTCCTATGTTTTAGAGTATATTTCTTTTACTGATATATGATTCACTGACAATATATATATATATATATCATCATCATCATCATCGTTTAACGTCCGCTTTCCATGCTAGCATGGGTTGGACGATTTGACTGAGGACTGGTGAAACCAGATGGCAACACCAGGCTCCAGTCTGATTTGGCAGAGTTTCTACAGCTGGATGCCCTTCCTAACGCCAACCACTCAGAGAGTGTAGTGGGTGCTTTTACGTGTCACCCGCACGAAAACGGCCACGCTCGAAATGGTGTCTTTTATGTGCCACCCGCACAAGCCAGTCCAGGGGCACTGGCAACGATCTCGCTCGAAAATCCTACAGGAGCCAGTCAGGCGGTACTGGCAACGGCCACGCTCAAAATGGTGCATCTCATGTGCCACCCACACAAGAACCAGTCCAGGGGCACTGGCAACGATCTTACTTGGCTTGCCGGGTCTTCTCACGCACAGCACATTTCCAAAGGTCTCGGTCAGTAGTCATCGCCTCGGTGAGGCCCAATGTACGAAGGTCTTGCCTCACCACCTCAGCCCAGGTCTTCCTGGGCCTACCTCTTCCACGGGTTCCCTCAACTGTTAGGGTGTGGCACTTTTTCACGCAGCTATCCTCCTCCATTCTCACCACATGTCCATACCAGCGCAATCGTCTCTCTTGCACGCCACAACTGATGCTTCTAATGTTCAGCTTTTCTCTCAAGATACTTACACTCTGACGGGTATTCACATTGACATTACACATCCAACGGAGCATACTGACTTCATTCCTTGCGAGCTTACGTATGTCCTCAGCAGTTACAGCCCATGTTTCACTGCCATGTAGCATGGTTGTTCGTACGCATGCGTCATACAGTCTGCCTTTTACTCTGAGTGAGAGTCCCTTTGTCGCCAGCAGGGGTAAGAGCTCTCTAAACTTTGCCCAGGCTATTCTTATTCTAGCAGCTACACTTTCAGCGCACCCACCCCCACTACTAACTTGGTCACCCAGATAGCGGAAGCTATCGACTACCTCTAGTTTTTCACCCTGGAATGAGATAGAAGTTGTTTCCTGTTTGTTTGCAGTCTTTATTGCACCTGAACATCTGCCACAAACAAAAACTAACTTGCTAGTTAACCTGCCTTTGATGTTGCTGCACCTCTTATGTGTCCATAGCTTGCACCGGGTACATCTTATAGAGTTACTACCTACTCCTTTTCTACATACTGAGCAGGGCCATCTACCTGAAGGGGTTTGTGTTTTATCTACCTTCCTACTTATTAGGATTTTGGTTTTAGCTAGGTTGACTCTAAGGCCCTTCAATTCTAGACCTTGCTTCCACACCTGAAACTTCTCCTCTAGTTCTGATAGTGACTCCGCAATTAGGGCAAGGTCATCAGCATAGAGGAGCTCCCAGGGGCAACCTGTCTTGAACATATATATATATATATATATATATATATATATATATATATATAATTGAATTAATAACTATATATATATATATCTATATAATTATATTAAGGGAGGAAAGCCAAAAAAAAAACGAACTATCTCCAACATCCTTGAAAATACAGAAGCATTCAGATACTACTGGCATTTTCAAGCATGTTGGAGATAGACCACTCCGGATACTCTTCCAGAGTTTCCTTACAAATGGTAAACTTCCCAAAAAGCTGAAGGAAGGCACCATATGTCCTATCCATAAAGGTGGAAGCAGAGCAGAGGCTGGGAACTACAGGCCCATCTCTCTGACTTCACATATTAGCAAAGTCATGGAACGAATTGTCAGAAAGAGATTGATTGCGTTCCTAGAAGAAAATGACTTGCTGAATGAGACCCAGCATGGTTTCCGTCCAGGTAGAAGCTGCCTCACGCAGCTCCTGCAGCATTATGACTGGGTCCTGAAGCAGCTACTTGACCATTCAAATGTTGATGTGATATATCTCGACTTTGCAAAAGCCTTTGACAAAGTTGATCATGGCTTGATATGTCACAAGCTGCGAAACCTTGGCATAACTGGTAAACTAGGAGAATGGCTGCATGACTTCCTGAATGGTAGAAGTCAGACAGTTGCAGCCAATGGAGAACTATCTAGGGAAACGAAAATATTGAGCGGTGTTCCGCAAGGAACTGTCCTGGGGCCACTACTGTTCATAGTGGCCCTTCTGGACATGCCCACGGTCACTCAGAGAGCCACTGTCACTAGCTACACTGATGACACAAAACTATCTCAGGCAATAAAGAATCCTGATGATATTGTAAGCCTACAGAATGACCTAAATGCAATATACGAGTGGGCAGAGCAAAATAATATGCAGTTCAATGCGGAAAAATTTCAAGTACTGCGCTACAAGGCCACAAGTGCCTCCCAACTGGCATACACAGGACCTGGAGGTACTGCAATCCCAGAACCACAAGCAGTGAGAGACCTGGGCATCAACATGTGTGGTGATGCATCATTTCACACGCACATTTTCAAGTTGACAGCTGGCGGGGTGGATACTGAGGACATTCCGTACAAGGGATCAAAAAGTCATGTTGACTCTATGTATATATATGTCCTGAGCTGCCTAGACTATTGCTCTCAGCTGTGGTCACCACACAGTGTCAAACGGACAGCAGAACTCGAGGCAATTCAGCGGCACTATACAAAAAAGATCTCCACACTCCAGAAGATGAACTACAGGGAGCGACTGAAGGCACTAGGTCTCTACTCCCTGGAACGCAGGCAGGAGAGATATGTAATAATATACATATGGAAAATACTGGAAGGACTGGTGCCAAACTTTGGCATCAAGTACTACAGGAATGCCCGCACGGGTCGCCACTGCATGGTGCCAAAGGTGCCATCCACTGCATCTCACATAAGAACAAGATACTGCAGCAGCCTCGGTTTCAGAGGACCTCAACTCTTCAATGCCCTGCCAAAACATTTGAGAGACCTGCAAGACACGGATGTGGAGGTCTTCAAGACAAAACTCGACGCTTTCCTCTCCATGATACCAGACGAACCAATGGCTCGAAATGAGACACAGTTTAGGGCAGCGATGTCAAATTCTCTTATACACCAGATGTGCCAT
This sequence comes from Octopus bimaculoides, assembly GCF_046866305.1. NCBI lineage: Eukaryota > Metazoa > Mollusca > Cephalopoda > Octopoda > Octopodidae > Octopus > Octopus bimaculoides. The sequence continues at coordinate 124,094 of NW_028315319.1, read as the reverse complement.
CAAAACTCTTGATTGGACTATATCAGGTGCAGGAGAAGAGCCATGCAAGGAACGTGAAGAGAGCAAAGCATAAAGACGGAAAATCACGGTGGTACTCCAGCATGACCACAGCCACTTGGCTGAAACCCATAAATAAATAAATAAATAAATAGGCCTTTTTTTTTCGCCCTTGTTCCATTAATATAATTATGTACACATATCTATAATTATTAATTTAATGTATAAATTACCTAAAAAATTTTATTGCATGCTAACTACTTGATAAAAATCATTAACATAATTTTATTCTTATATTCTAGTATGAATTAATACATATGTATATATGTATGTATATATATATATATATATATATACGGAGTGCAATGGGTAAATTGTTGGCATTTTATACATTTAATTTCGTGTATGGGCATTGTCTGTTTTTGATTTTGTCGACTACACAGTATGATAGGGTCAGTTGGGCACCAACTGTGAGAAAAACAGCACCATAACACAAATCACTCTGCAAGAAATTTTGAAACAACAAATGGTACTGCTTGGCTTTTGCGTTGGAAGCTCCAATATGAATATTTGAGAGTGTTTGGGTGTCAATCTGGGTGTCAATCCTATAAAAACCAGCAGCCAGCATCATGATGTTTGGAGTGATCACTGGTGATGGTCACGTTATGCCTCCATTCTACTTCCTGCACAGCCTCTGACTCAACATGGAGGCCTACATCGAGGAGGTAGTACTGCCCTGGATCAAGAGGGTGGCTGCTGGAAGACCCTATGTCTAGCAACAGGACTCTGCACCCTGCCACACAAGCAGGAGAACCCAGCCATGGCTGTCAGACAATTTCTGTGACCACATCACCCTAGCATCTGACCACCTAACTCCCCACACTGCAACCACCTTGATTATTATGTGTGGAGTACAGTTGAGTGAGAGCCCAACAAAACTCCTTGTAGCACCAATGATGAACAGAAGGTAAGGATTATGGCAGCATTCACCAACTTAAACAAGGAGATCATCCAGAAGAGCCGCAGGAGATTCTGAAGTCATCCGAAGGCCGTGGTTGAAGCCAATGGCTATTTTATTGAATATAAATTTACTATTTTAGTATTTCAAGATATTTTTATGTAATTTTGGTAAATATATCTGTTAAAACGTGATGTCAGTGTTATTTTCATTTTTGCGTAATTTAGACGACAATTTAACCACCCTGTTTATACACACACACACATACAGATAGATAGATAGATAGATAGATAGATAGATAGATAGATAGATAGATAGATAGATAGGTAGGTAGATAGATAGATAGATAGATAGATAGATAGATAGATAGATAGATAGGTAGGTAGGTAGGTAGGTAGGTAGGTAGGTAGGTAGGTAGGTAGGTAGGTAGGTAGATAGGTAGATAGATAGATAGATAGATAACAAAGGCAGTGAGCAGGCAGAAATGTCAGCACACCAGGCAAAATGCTTAGTGGTATTTTATCTGCCGTTACGTTCTGAGTTCAAATTCTGCCGAGGTTGACTGCTTTTCATCCTTTCGGGGTCAATAAATTAAGTACCAGTTACACACTGGGGTCAATGTATTCGACTTAATCTCTTTGTTTGTTCTTGTTTGTCCCCTCTATGTTTAGCCCCTTGTGGGCAATAAAGAAATAAGATAGATAGATAACATGTATATCTTTTATTTTATTTTTTTTTCTTGTTTCAGTTATTCTGCTGTGGCCATTCTGGGGCACTGCTTTAAGGGGTTTAGTTGTACAGATTTAAGGGGTTTAGTTGTATAGTTATACTTATTTTATAGTTCCCTTTCTGCTGAACTGCTAAGTTCAGCAGTGTTGGTGTGGGACAAACATAAACACATACGTTGGTGTGGGACAAACATAAACACATACGTACATACATACATACATACATGAAAGTACAATGAAAAGAACATTTATGGTGAATTAATGCCCTGACAATGAATTCTCTTTTGTACCTATCATCATAGGTACATTAGGTTATGTACCAACAAATTTGCACAAAAACCTAGAAATATTCAGTTTCATGGAAAAAGAACAAAAGAAATTGACACAGATTCTCCAAATCCAATCTTTTAGTGGCACAAGTTAAGATTTGTAAGATATTCCAAAAATTCTCCATGTGAGATTCTTTAGGTGAATAGATACACACACTTGGGTGGATGCATCGACCATTCAACCAACACACCAACTCAACCACATATTTACAAATACCAGGAACTCTCTCTTGTCACCTCGTTAGTGACTGACTTGAACTTAAAGAAAACTGAAAGAAAAATCAAAACCCTACATCCCTATACAACAAGCTTCTTTCAGTTTCCATTTACCAAATCCCTTCACAAGGCTTTGGTCAGCCTGGAGATACTTGCTCAAGGTGCTACACAGTGGGACTGAACCCAGAACCACGTGGCTGGAAAGCAAGCTTCTTACCACACAGCTATATGTGTGTGTTTGTAAGTTTTGTTGTTGCGCAGACAAGTGGAGCTAAAGAATAGATAAAATCAGCAATTTCTTACATTTTATGTATTAATTATTAGATATCAATGTCAGTTTTGTCACCAGCTTTCTTGTTTAATATCATTGCACTACATCATCATTATTTCATTATTACCGCTAATATGTGTGTGTGTGTGTGTGTGAGTATAAATATATATGCAGACACACACATCTATGTATATATATGTCCAACCCATGCTGGCATGGAAAGCGGACGTTAAACGATGATGATGATATATATATAGAGCTATCTCTCTCTCTCTCTCTCTCTCTATATATATATATATATATATATATATATATATATATATATATATATACGCGTACACAGACACATATATATAAGTGTATACATACATATATATATATATAAGATATATATACATACACACATATATATATATATATATACATATATATATACACATAAATACATATATATATATATATATATATATATATATATATATATATATACAGATATGTATATATATATATATATATATATATATACAGATATGTATATATATATATATATATATATATATATATATATATATTTACCTATGTTCACACATACATATGCTTATATATGTGCGTGTGTATTTATTTTGGTTCAAAGTACCTATGTATTTATATGTAATTAAGATAAGCAATTTCCTATTAATGTTATTATTTATTTTTGTAGAAATTCTATCGTAATGACTACTCTAATCATTAAGTATTATCAAGTAACTTTGTTTAGCAAACATTTGCTTTACAAACATATCCAGAAAGTAATGTTTGTCTCAATGTACACCCATCCCTTCTCTGTCATAGCAGCCATCTTTTACTTCAAGTAGTGCAGTTTGATAACTATTAGTCCACTCTATGCTTCTCTCCTTCTCCCTTTTTCAGATCAATCCTTCAGCATTTAATCTTTTAACATTCAGATTACTTCGTCAAATGTAATACTTATTTATTCATCATCAATTTCAATTAATCATGCATTACCTCAGACCTTCAAGGTTTCAATGGTGTAATTGCATAATTTTAGAATGACATTGTAGGGTAGGTGCAAGACACCAGATCTGACTGGTTTGACATACAATAGGTAGAATATTTGGGTGGGATATGGCCAGTGTAACCCTTTAGCATTCAGATTACTCTGTCAAATGTATTGCTTATTTATTCACATTATTTTGAATTAATTTTGCATTATCTCTGAGCTTCTGGATTTCAATGATGCGATTGTTTGTTTTTGAATGTTCAGGTGTGAGAGGCCAGATCTGACTAGTTTGAACATAAAACAGGTAGAATATTTGGGCTGGATATGGTCAGTATAACCCTTTAGTATTCAAATTACTCTGTCAAATGTAATGCTTATTTATTATTTATTCACATTGTTTTTATTTAATCAGGCCTTATCTCTTCCCTTTCAGATTTTGATGTCGTTATTGTATATTTTTAGAATGACATTGTAAGGTTGGTGTAAGAAGTTGGATCTGGCCAGGATATGGCCTATTTGAATATTAAAGGGTTAAACTAGCCATATCTATCCCTGATATTCTACTTGTCTTATGTTCAAACTGGTCAGATCCAGCCTCTCACACCTACCCTTACAATGTTATTCTGAAAAGTTAATGCAGGATTAATTCAAAACAATAGAAAAGCATTATATTTGACTGAATATTCTGAATGCTGAAGGGTTAAAGCTATCAGCATGGCAGAGTGACTAAGTATCAGCATGGCAGATTGACATGGCAGAGTTTGTTTCTCAAGGAAGATATTCACTTATTGTTGAACCGATAACAAGTTTGTATTTATACACATCACTGCTTTGCACGGATTCACTGTTTGCATTAAATAGATGTACTCCTTTCCCTCCTTGATTTCATTGCTTCCCACTTCCATTCAACTCTGTGTTACATCTTTGGACTACTTGTATTTCATTTCCATTTGGTTCATCTTAAGGCCGACTACTGACTTATGTGAAAGCACATGGCTTAGTGATTAGGGTATTTAGCTCACGATTGCAAGGTTGTGAGTTCAATTCCCAGAAATGTATTGTGTCCTTGAGCAAGACACTTTACTTCACATTGCTCCAGTCCATTCAACTGACAAAAATGAGTAGGGCCTGTATTTCAAAGGGCCAGCTTTTGTCATACTCTGTGTCATGCTGAATCTTCCTGAAAACTATGTTATGGGTGTGCATGTCTGTGGAGTGCTCAGCCACATGCGTGTTAATTTCACAAGCAGGCTGTTCCATTGATCGGATCCATTTGTAACTAAGCTATGGATGTCCAGCTCTGTCAGCATGGTCTGCAGCTAATCTGTGCTTTTGGCAATGAGTACAATGTCATCTGTGAATCAGAGGGATGTTAGTAGCTCACTGTTTGATGTTCACACTACATGTCCAGCCAATGTCTTTGATGCTCATTTCCAGACATGCACTGAAGAGCTTTTAGCACTATACGTCTATATGAGGATCTTTCTTGAAATTAATACCACAGTGTTGTGGCTTTTCACAGTATATCCATGTTATGTAAGATTTACTGACTGCTACATAATATTAATACAGTGAAATCTTGATTTATGAATGCCTCTCATCATGAACAAATTGGTTTACAAACCATTTTTCAAGTTTAAAATATCTCAGTTGACAAACTGTGTTTCCAGTAATTAACATGCCAGCCAACATGAACAGTTGACAACAAGCTGGGAGTATCAATGGTAGAGCATCAGTTACTCTCTAACTTTTGTTCAGTGCACATCCCTGCTTGAATTTGCTATGCCTACTCTTGAATTTCTTATGGGGAAAAATAATTTTGTTTAAAACCTCTTCAAGGCTGCTTCCCAACCATATGGTTCTGGGTTCATTCCCACTGCGTAGTACCTTGGGCAAGTGTCCTCTACTACAGTCTTGGGCTGACCAAAGCCTTATGAATGGATTTGGTTGATGGAAACTGAAAGAAGTCCATCATGTATATCTATGTGTGTGTGTGTATGTGTGTGTGATTGTTCCCCACCACCACTTGACAACCGGTGTTAGTGTGCATATGTCTCCATAATTTATCAATTTATCAAGAAACCAATAGAATAAGTACTATGGTTTAGAAAAAAAAAATGTCCTGAGGTCGATTTGTTTGACTAAAACCCTTCAAGGCAGTCCCCCAGCATGGCCACAGTCAAATGACTAAAATAAGTAAAAGATTAATGTTTACTTTCAATTTATGACAGCTATTACATAAAAATCCTGTCTTCTGATTGGGCAAAAATGATCAAACTTTAGACCTCTAACATTTTTCTGAAACAAATAAATCACAGATTCGGATTCAGCATAAAAAAGTACACCAGTGTACCAAATTTGAAAGTTTTCAATTAATTTTTAAATTTCAAAATTTGTGACAGCAACAGAAAAGATCTCTCTGTTTGTCTATTTGTTCCATTTTCTCATGATAAACTTTCTCACTCTCTACAAAAGTATATTGCAAGCCAGCAACAACAGCTGGGAGTATCAGTGGAAGAGCATCAGTTGCTGTCTAGCTTTTAGTCAGTGCACATTCCTGCTCAAATTTGCTGCACCTTCTCTTGAATTTCCCCAAGCAGAGGATGAGCAATGGTGAGGCAAGAAGGAGCAATCGAAAGAACACCGCCTGGGTGAATGTGACCTGGAAGTGCAAAGGAGCTGCACTTCTCTCATTAATTCAGCTATCACCTTTAGGGTAGCAGCTGAGGTAAGGTCTTTATCAGTGCAAACTGATGTTACTGGTGGGTGTACAGAGGTATCCAGTGGTTCTGGGGTCGGCTTGGTGGTGTTGCCAATATACTCTATGATTTTGTTGGTGGTGGAGGTTATTTGCTTGACAGGAGTTGTCTCCACCAAAGAGGCTAGGATGGCTTGAATATTAGAGGGCAACCGGGAGAAAAATAGTTGTTTCAATAAAGCACTATCAACAGGTGCATTTTGGACCTATTCCTTCATACAGCACAGAAGTTGCGAGGGTTTACAGTTGCCCAAGTGCTCGTCATTGATGAGGGTTTGAAATTTTCGTTCTTCTGACAAGGATGTGCGTCGAAGAATCTCCTGCTTAATGCTCCTAT
>NW_028315319.1:107500-112500 GCF_046866305.1 Octopus bimaculoides | reverse complement strand
ATAAGGACAACAGCTTGTATAAGAATGATAACAAACAAAAATGAGGATGATAATTATTTGAGCAACAAGAAAGCTACCCATACAGTAACGAGAACAGCAATCAGTTATTGTAATAAGATAGATTACTACAGTAACAAGAAGAAAGTTTTCAACATTAACCCTTTAGAATTTAAACCAGCCATATCCAGCCCCAAAATTCTACCTCTTTATGTTCATACTGGCTAAATCCAGCTGCTCAGAACTAACCTATAATGTCGTTCCAAAAACAAGCAATCTCAGCAATGAAATCTTGAAGCTACAACATAATACAAGATTAATTCAAAACAATGTAAATGAATAAGCATTATATGCATTAGATTAATCAGCGTAATTTGAATGCTAAAGGGTTATACTGGTCATTTCTGGCCCAAATATTCTACCTGTTTTAGGTTCATACTGGCTAGATCCAGCCTCTCATACCTAACCTACAATGTCATCCTAGAAATAAACAGTCATATCATTGAAACCCTGAAGCTCTGAGATTAATTAAAAACAATGTGAATGAACAAGTGTTACATTTGACAGGGTAATCTGAATGCTAAAGGCTTATACTGGCCATATCCAGCCCAGATATTCTCCCTATTTCAAAATACATGTGATGTATAGCCTGTGGTTCAGCACAAGAGCAATAACGTACTAACGTACAGGCTTTGCTGTGTTGAACAACAATTGTAGAGATGGCTGGAATGTGTCTTTAAATCTCTTCTTTGGTCTTGGAGCTTCTAAACAGTAAAAATTGCAAGAACAATAGCCAATCCCAGGACAGGAAGGGTCACCACTAACACAAGACTGACATTGAAACACAAGAAGGGTAATTATTAGCAAAGGAATAAAAAAAATAATAATTGGTATAAAAGCAGGAATGGTCAAGAGTGCAATAACAAGCACAATAATCAGGAACATCCCTCAAAAATGACAAAAGGGACCAGACCAAGGACAGCAATTAATAACAAAACAGGAATATCAAGGGTAATTACTAAATGAACAAGAATGATAATGAGGACCATTGTGGATAATCAGCATATATACCGATTTGTGAGATAATATGGTATCTGCCAGGATAATTTATCCCTTTTATATTTTCTCTCTCTCTATATATATATATATATATATACATATATATTTTCACATTTTGCTTAAGTATAATGATACTAATCACCTGATGTTAGAACTCAATATACATTATGCTTCAGAGTGAAGCATTAGTTGAGTTAAGAGTGGTAATAAGGAATTAGAATGATGAAGGAATAAACACCTATGAGGATATTCCATCTCATAGCAGAAACAGCTGTAAGCTAATGATGTTCATAACAGAATTACTTATCCCTTTGTCATTCTAATTTCTTACACACACACACACACATATACATGTGTGTGTGTGTTTGTGTGTGTGTGTGTGTGTGTGTGTGAGTGTGTGTGTGTGTGTGTGTGTGTGTGTGTGTGTGTGTGTATTTCAAGGGTTGAACAGAAAGAACCACAACAAAGAGAAAAATTAGACAAAACACGATACAGGGAAAATTCACAGCTGATTCCCTCATCAGTCAATGTCCAAGACATACTAGTGGTTTCATGCTTTTAACATTGAGAACCACTCCATCTTGGCAGCACCAAGATGTTTTGGACATCAGCTGCAAATTTTCCATGCATTGCGTTTCTGTCCAATTTTCTGCTTGTTATGATTTTAACTAGTTTTCCATTTGTTTTGTTTTGGGTGGTTTTCCGTTTGTTGTGTTTTTGTCTATATTTTCTCTTTGATGTGTTCTTTCTGTTCAATCCTTGAAATATCTGTATAGGGCAATGCACTATTTGTTTGTTTACTTATATATATATATATATATAAATATATACATATATATATATATATATATATATATATATATATATATATATATATATATATATATATGTATATATATATATATTGTATCTGTATATATATTGGAAGAAAAATATTTAAATAAGAATTATTACTTATACAAAAAAAAATCTTAAAAATACAGAATGACATGGTTTATGTTATTCTGTTGCATTTTAAGAATTTTTTTTTACATAATTATTAATTTTTATTTCAAGAAAAGCTTTCTTCAGATATTGTGTCTGTATCAAGAACGTTTTGCAAAAAATGTATATATATATACATACGTGTGTGTGGATATATATATATATGTATATATATATTTATGTATGTATGTATGTATAATATACATGCATATATTCATACATATAAACATGCATATATATACATACATATATACATGCATATATACATACATATATATATATGCATACATATATGTAAAATAAATAATAAAGCACACGTGCTTTTGTTCACAGCTACACTTAGTAGAAGGAAAACAAATTAACAGATGGAGAGGAGGTGAGTGGCAGTTGGAGATGTTAAATGTAGGTGAGAGGACGTGAAAGAATAGTAATTAAAGTGGTTGGTGTATCAAGCATTTTGATCAAAATGAAACTAAACTTTTGTGGCAAATTTTGCAAGAAATATATTTTATATTTTCACTTAATTTCATAATTAATATTCAAAAGCAAAAAACGCAAAAAAATGGAACAAATTGAAACCAAAATGCTTGTAGATTATGAAAGTTTCCACATAAACAACCACAAATGTACATACACACACACGCACGCGCGCACACACACACAAACATGAAAACTTATTTCTAAACAATTGTTAAGAAAACACATTGCCAGCTATTTTATATATATATGTATGCATGTGTGTGTGTAAATATATATACACACACACACACACATACATACATATATATATTTATGTATATATATATATACACATACACATATATGTAGACATATATAAACACACACGCACGCACACACACACACACACACACACACATATATACCAAGTTGAGTCAATATTTTTTTTTTTTATAATGTATAGCTTTAAATAATTGTTCAATCAAATTACATGCAAAAAAGGATTTATTCATCTGAATATACCCTTTTATATATCCTGAATATATCCCATCATATTCTATTGTGTCTTTAACATCGTTGTGCAAGAAGCTCAATTCCACACTTACACCATTTGGTTGGTTTTAGAGGCAAAAAACTCCCTGCAGCCATTTTCAACCTCATCCACATTGTCAAATCTCCGTCCGTGCAGGAAATGAGCCATGGTTGGCAAAGGTGGTAATCTGATGGTGTGGGCTGTAGACAGGGTGAGGAAGCACTTCCAGTCTCTCGAGTTCCTCAGTTTTGCTTGGTTACATTGGCAGTGGGTGCTGGGGTATTGTAGGAGGGCATGTCTTTGGTTCACCAAAGCTGGATTTCAAAACATCACATATTTGCTGCAGTTGTTGACCAGAGAGGTTAGCATTCACAGCACGACCATCTGAAACAATCTCAAAGTGCACTACCTTCTTGAAATTCCATCAAACAAACAAAATGGTCTTCTGTTTAAACCACTCTTGTTTAACAACAAATTTTGAAGCCTGACTGGAATGAAGCACTGATTTCTCTTATTAGGAATGTGAAAATAAATCCATTTTTCATCCTCAGTTACAATTTGATGCCAGAAACAGGCAAATGTTCACATGCTGTTAAGCCTGGTCATTAGTCAGTTCATGAAGAGCATCTGTTCCCAAGATTGAGCTTATCAAGGTGTCGACTGATGGTGGTTTGTGAAGGACCAAGTTCTGCCTACAACATACAAGTGCTTGTGCTTGGCTGTTGTTCAATGATTTCAAGCAATGCCTCATCTTTCACATCAGGTCTCTCTGATCTTAGTTTATCTTCAAGGCTGGTGTCACTTTCTTTGAGATGTCTGCCATAAGTTCATTGACAGCTTCCAGTCCTTTCACATCATTAATTTCATTTGCTAAGGACCTTCCACTTAGTCCTTTTTTCCACGCACAGCATAAAATGACTCTAGTTGTAATTTTTTCACCTCTCACAATTAAAGATGTAAATAAAGATTAAACAAGTAATGTTTATATGAAACCAAAATAAATGAATCAGCAACAATTAGACAGCAACAGTTATATCAAATTAATGATATAACATGGAGATACAAGCTGACAAAAATCAGCAGTGAAAATCTGAGAAAAATTTTGTCTCAACTTGTTACACACACACACACACACACACACACATGCATGTAATACATACATACATACCTATATACAGGGGTTGGACAAAATTATGGAAAATCCTTAAAATTTCAACAAATTTATTTTAATATGGGGTAGGACCGCCTTTGGCAGTATTTACAGCTTGAATTCTATGAGGTATAGACTCGTACAAAGTTTGAATTGTTTCCAAATGAATTTTTGTCCATTCTTCACCTAAAACAGTCTCCAGTTCTTGTAGTGATGATGATGGAGGATATCGACTCCTTACTTGTTTTTCTAAAATGCATCATAAATGTTCAATAATATTGAGATCTGGGGACTGTGGTGGCCAGATAAGATGTTCAACTTCACTAGAATGTTCCTCATGCCATTTAGAAACAACTTTAGCTGTATGAATTGGTGCATTGTCATTCTGAAAGATTGCGTTTCCCTCCAGAAACAGTTCCGCAACCATAGGATGAATTTGATCAGATAAAATGCTTAAATAGTCTTGACTATTAATTCTGCCATGAATAGAAATCATTGGGCCAGCGGATTTCCAAGATATAGCCCCCCTCCCCAGATCATCACTGATCCTCCATGTTTAACAGTTGAAAGAAGGCAGTCTGGGTCAAATGCTTCTCTTGACTGTCTCCACACATATACTCGGCTGGTGGTTGGATATAAGGTAAACGATGAATCATCCAAGAAAATAACATTCTTCCACAGCTCTAGGGACTAATTCTGTAGGTTTTTACTCCACTCTAAACGCTTTGCAACGTTTGTTTTTGAAAGTAGTGGTTTTCTGATTGCAGCCCTCCCATGAAATCCAGTTTTGTGCAGCTCCCGGTGAACAGTTTTTGTGGA
>NW_028315319.1:97500-102500 GCF_046866305.1 Octopus bimaculoides | reverse complement strand
TCTACGTAACGATATGAAGGGGAGGGTTAGTTTTAAGGTTAGTTAGAATTAGGGTTAGGGTTAGGGCTAGAGAGTCATTACACATCCACACAGCATACATTTAAAATGTTTTGTATGTAACACCTGTATTTAAGTAGTACTGTTAAGGGATCTCTGTATTTAAGTATTACCAGTTTCACTTCAACATTAAAATTTCATTTGTGTCAAAATATTTTTGTTACTTTGAAACCGCGACCTGTTCACTGACAAAACTTCACAAAAGTGGTGCAGCACAAAATTTTGTTAGTGAACACACACACACACACACACACATTCCTTGCCTTTCATTTGTGTGTACGCATATCTATATGTGTGTGCGAGTGGGTATTGGTGTGTGTGTGTGACTGTTGAAGTCACTCGAAACTATGAATAAGATGCAAGTTCCAAGTACTTGTCAGTGACTTTTTTTCTCGTCTTCTAATAGTAATTACCCAACTTTCTAGGCTCTTCTCACAGCTATCTCGCATTCAAAAATTACACGGGTATTTTAAAAAAATTTCATTCAATAAATAATGTTTTCACATTACATATACATTAATAGAATAAACTGTCGGTTTTCCAAATAGTGAATTAAAACTTAAAAGAGAAAGTGAGAGACTTTCCAAATTAAAATGGGATACTACACAGTGAATGTAATGAATATTTAAAGCTGTGAAGAATTGGACGCAGTGAATGCACTGAATTAGGAAGAAATTGGAGTTAAAAAAACTTGAGAAATCGAAATTATAAGAAATTTCTTAGAACATGAATTTATAAAAATATTTCCAGACGGTCAACCCTTTAATAATTGCTTTCTCTTAGTACTTTTAGTAATTGTTACATACCTAATTAATAAGCAGCTTTCTCCATTATAGTATAGATATATATATAGGCACAGGCATGACTGTGAGGTAAGAAGCTTGTTTACCAACCACATGGATCTGGGTTCAGTCCCACTGTATGGTGCTTTAGGCCAACCAAAGCCTTGTGAGTGGATTTGGTAGATGGCTATATATATATATATATATATATATATATATATATACATAGAAAAAGGTTATAATTATTATTATAAAATAATAATATCAGTGGCTAACGTGCATTAAAAATCATAGTGGCAAAATGAATATAAATTTGTAATTATAGATACATGTATATATAATTATAATGAAAGGGTTCAAGGATAGCACCAGCATTGTTAGAAATAGAAGTCAAAACGACTCTAAACCACCAGAAGCCACTCATATAGACTGGTGAGTACAAGGAAATGAGCAAAATAGAAAAGCAGCTAACCTTTAATGAACAAGAATCACAAGTAAGAAACAAATGATCTTATATCAATTGATTTCAGGCCCTGTGAATAAACACTTAGCCTTCATCAGTAAGATTACTGTAATTAGTACACATATATATGAATATATATATATATATATATATATATATATATATATATATATATATATATATATATATATATATATATATAAAAACAAATAGTAAATGAGTATATGCATATATACGTACAGGTATGTGCATACCGACATCCACCTGTATGTATAGGTGCATATCTGGGTACAGGACATTGCAAACAAACGTAGACGAGAACACACGAGCCACATAGAGAACATTCTACTTCATCAGCTACCCACGTTTTAACACCGGCGTTTCGACGAGCTTCGGGCAGGACGCATCGTTAAAACGGCTCGTCCCATGGATCGCAGATTAAATTTGTATACGCAAATTAAATCTAGCCATGATATATACATATACATATATATATATATATTAATATATATATATATATGTATATATATATACATTCATATATATATATATATATATATATATATATATATATATATATATATATATATGAACATATATATATATATATATATATATATATATATATATGTACATTTAAATGTACATATATGTATTTATGTTTATTTATTCATGTATATCTATATATGTTAAAGTATTCATGCATATGCATATATATGTGAGTTTTTATGATTTTTTTAAATATGTTTTTTATGTTTATATTTAGATATTGCAAATTAACTTCATGAACTTTGTAAATCTCTGAAGAGGCCCAGAGAATCATACATGTACCTCTATTTCATCCATTTCATCTATCAATTACTCCAGCTTACTGGAGTTATATAGCTAGAATGAGGCGTGTCACCTCTAGGCTGAAACAGCTGTAAGACATTGTCCCTTCTTCGGTCACTAGATGTCCTTTTTAATTTTTAATTACTGATATGACATAATATGTCATATGTGTTTGTATATTGTTTTTATTGTCCTCTTAGTTGAAAAATAAACAGGTAAACTAACATAATACAATGTCTGCAAGTTGATGAGTACCACATAGTCCCCTCCATTTTCTTATTGCTAGATATATATACATATATATATCATTTATTCCTTATTGTGATTCTTGTTCATTAAAGGTAAGCTGCCTCATATATACTTGCATTCACCAGTATATATGAGTGACTTATGGTAGTTTAGAGTCGTTTTGACTTCTATTTCTAGCAACGCTGGTAGTATTCTCGTACCTGTCATTATAATTATGTGTATGTGTGTGTGTGTGTGTGTGTGTGTGTGTGTGTGTGCATGTGTATGTGGCTGTGTGGTAAGTAACTTGCTTACCAACCACATGGTTCTGGGTGAAGTCCCACTACATGGCACCTTGGGTAAGTGTCTTCTCCTATAGCCTCAGGCTGACCAAAGCCTTGTGAATGGATCTGGTAGATGGAAACTGAAAGAAGCCCGTCGTATATACATTTATGTATATATACATATGTATGTGTGTGTACATGTTTGTGTGTGTTTGTCCCCCATCAACATCCCTTGACAACTGATGTTGATATGCTTATGTCACCGTAACTTAGCGGTTTGGCAAAAGTGACTGATAGAATAAGTACTAGACTTACAAAGAATAAGTCCTGGGATCGATTTGCTTGACTAAAGGCAGTGCTCCAGCATGGCTGCAGTCAAATGACTGAAACAAATAAAAGAATAAAATAATAAATGAATATGTATTTATTTGTGTGTGTGTGTGTGTGTGTGTGTGTGTGTGTGTGTGTGTGCATGTGTGTGTGTGCGCGCGTGCGCGCGTGCGTGCATGTGTGTATTAAAATATTAATTATGGAAGATTTCAGCAGAGATTTGGAAGTTCTCATTGTCTCTTCATTCCTAAATTTAATCCCACATGCAGGGTGTAGGCATGGCTGTATGGTAAGGACCTTGTTTCTCAACCACATGGTTCCAGATTCAGTCCCACTGCATGGCACCTTGGGCAAATATTTTCTACTATAGCCACAAGCTGACCAAAGCTTGTGAGTAGATTAGGTTGACAGAAACTGAAAGTGGCCGGTCGTATATACATATATACAGGGTGCAGTAAATAAATTGTCATCTAAATTACACAGAAATGATAATAACACTGACATCTTATTTTAACAGATATATTTACCAAAATTACATTAAAATATTTTGAAATACTAAAAGAGTAAATTTATTCAATAAAATCACCATTGGCTTCAACCACGGCCTCCAGACGACTTTGGAATCTCCTGCAACTCTTCTGGATGGTCTCCTTGTTTAAGTCGGTGAATGCTGCCATAATCCTTGCCTTCAGTTCATCTTTGGTGTTACAAGGAGTTTTGTTGACCTCTTGCTCAACTGTGCCCACACATAATAATGAAGGTGGTTGCAGTGTGGGGAGTTAGGGGGCCAGATGTGTGGTCACAGAAATTGTCTGACAGCCATGACTGGATTCTGCTGCTTGTGTGGCATGGAGCAGAGTCTTGTTGCCAGACATAGGGTCCTCCAGCAGCCACCTTCTTGACCCAGGGCAGTGCTACCTCCTCCAGGTACTTGATGTAGGCCTCTGTGTTGAATCTAAAGCTGTATGGGAAGATGAATGGAGGTATAACATCGCCATCATTAGTGATCACTCCAAACATCATGATGTTGATTGGATGTTTGATTTTTATCATTCTCTGTACATGTTTTGGGAAGAAATCGAGCAGGGGATTGACTATAAGAGTTATGTCCCTTGGTACCAAACTCTCATTACTGAGGGTGGTATTGTTGCCAGTTGGCAAGAGTTTTCTGGGAAAGAGTTTGTGGGAAATGTGTGTGTCTTGAAGGTTGGTGTTCTTGTGGAAATGGAATGGGTGTGGTGGTACTATATATAACCTTTGTCGGGGAGTGGTAAATACATGTTAGAGTGCTTCTTTTCTTTTATGTAATAGTTAAGTTTGTGGGGCATTTATTTCGTGGCTACATTATTTTTTAAGACATATCTTTTCCTTATCTAAATAAAAAATATTCTAGAAAGTTATATGGGCACAGTTGTGCTTCCCAACCACATGGTTCTGGGTTCAGTCCCACTGCATGGCACCTTGAGCAAGTGTTTTCGACTATAGTCCCAAGGCAACCAAAGCCTTGTGAATGGATTTGGTAGACGGAAACTGAAAACAGCCCGTCATATATATGTGTATATACATATGTGTGTATATATATATGTGTGTGTGTGTGTGTGTGTGTGTGTGTGTGTGTGTGTGTGTGTGTGTGTGTGTGTGTGTGTACATATGCATATACACATGTGTGTGTATTTGTCTCCATCACTGCTTTACAACTGGTGTTGGTATGTTTACATCCCTGTAACTTAAGCAGTTCAGTAAAAGAGACTGATAAAATAAGTACCAGGGTTAAAAAAAAAAATAAGTCCTTGGCTCGATTTGTTCAACTAAAACCCCTCAAGGCAGTGCTACAGCATGGCCACAGTGAAATGACTGAAACGGGTAAAATGATACAAGAATATGTATCTATGTTTATGGGTGTTTGTCCTCCACCACTGCTTGACAACCGGTGTTGGTTTATTTACGTCATCGTAACCTAGCAGTTTGGCATAAACAGACTGATAGAATGAGTACCAGGTTGAACAAAAAATAAGTCCTGGGGTT
>NW_028315319.1:65000-92500 GCF_046866305.1 Octopus bimaculoides | reverse complement strand
AAGTACATGAAATCATCAACTTGATTGATGGAGTCTCCTCTGATATTGGTGATGGATCCTTGTTGGTTGTGGGCAATGAATTTGGTTTTACTAGGATTAATAAGTTGTCTAAAATCATGTGCTACTAATTCTAGGCCAGTGGTTCTCAACTGGGGTTCATATAAAATTTTGTTATTACGATTTATGTGAAATGAATTATTTATACTTCTACAACACATAAAATATTTTAACCATTTTGTTTATACAAATCCTAATAATATTTAACTATAAAAATATAATAGAATTTTTTAAACATAGAAAGGCTTTGAGGATCCACCTGAGTATAATAGGAATCAAAGGGGTCCATAGACATAAAATGGTTGAGAACCATTGTTCTGAAGTAATTGAATGGAATTTGATATTGTATCAGAGAGCAGGGCCAAATCATCAGCATTATCTGCAACAGTTAGGTTTTTAAGCTGAATGTCTGATCCTTTCCTTTCCACAAGTGTGAAACCAAGGCTGTTTAGATTGTCAAGCAATGTTCTGGGGATATAATCCAGAGTGATCACAAAGAGAAAAGTTACCAGCATATCTCCCTGGAGTACTCCAGCTTTGATGTCAAAGAAACTTGTGCCTCTATCAGAGGACCTTACTATTGATTTAAAGTTGTTACAGAACATCATAATTACTGCTGCCATTATGTGAATGACTCACATATATTTCCCACACTGCAGTCCTTTTCAGTTCCAACACACCTCCAGAATTTAGAATGTTTTTTTTGCTAACAATATTTAATCTGCTTAAGGTGATGAGCAGGCAGCATCATTTGCACACCAGACAAAATATTTAGACATTTCGTCTGTCTTTACGCTTTGAGATTACATTCCACTGAGGTTGACTTTGCCTTTCATCCTTTTGGGGGTCAACAAAATAAGTACCAGTTGAGCACTTGGGTCAATGCAATCAACTTACTCCCTCCTCTGAAATTGCTGGCCTTGTGCCAAAATTTGAAACCAATATTTAACCTGCTGTAAGAAGAGTTAATTAATCTACATTTTGGATTGCTAATTGAATTTTCTTTGTGGTCCTTATCTGTAATGTAAGGTTTATGCAATGCTCAACAGTCTTCCCAGTCATCCACTTTAAAATTAATAGTTATCTATCTTTTTAGTTCCACAATTAATAGTTATCGATCTTTTTAGTTCCACAATTAATAGTTATCTATCTTTTTAGTTCCACAATTAATAGTTATCGATCCTTTTAGTTCCACAATTAATAGTTATCTATCTTTTTAGTTCCACAATTAATAGTTATCGATCCTTTTAGTTCCACAATTAATAGTTATCTAACTTTTTAGTTCCACAATTAATAGTTATCTATCTTTTTAGTTCCACAATTAATAGTTATCGATCCTTTTAGTTCCACAATTAATAGTTATCTATCTTTTTAGTTCCACAATTAATAGTTAACTATCTTTTTAGTTCCACAATTAATAGTTATCGATCCTTTTAGTTCCACAATTAATAGTTATCTATCTTTTTAGTTCCACAATTAATAGTTATCTATCTTTTTAGTTCCACAATTAATAGTTATCTATCTTTTTAGTTCCACAATTAATAGTTATCTATCTTTTTAGTTCCACAATTAATAGTTATCGATCTTTTTAGTTCCACAATTAATAGTTATCTATCTTTTTAGTTCCACAATTAATAGTTATCTATCTTTTTAGTTCCACAATTAATAGTTATCGATCTTTTTAGTTCCACAATTAATAGTTATCGATCCTTTTAGTTCCACAATTAATAGTTATCTATTTTTTAGTTCCACAATTAATAGTTATCTATCTTTTTAGTTCCACAATTAATAGTTATCGATCCTTTTAGTTCCACAATTAATAGTTATCTATCTTTTTAGTTCCACAATTAATAGTTATCGATCCTTTTAGTTCCACAATTAATAGTTATCTATCTTTTTAGTTCCACAATTAATAGTTATCTATCTTTTTAGTTCCACAATTAATAGTTATCTATCTTTTTAGTTCCACAATTAATAGTTATCTATCTTTTTAGTTCCACAATTAATAGTTATCGATCCTTTTAGTTCCACAATTAATAGTTATCTATCTTTTTAGTTCCACAATTAATAGTTATCTATCTTTTTAGTTCCACAATTAATAGTTATCGATCTTTTTAGTTCCACAATTAATAGTTATCGATCCTTTTAGTTCCACAATTAATAGTTATCTATCTTTTTAGTTCCACAATTAATAGTTAGCTATCTTTTTAGTTCCACAATTAATAGTTATCTATCTTTTTAGTTCCACAATTAATAGTTATCGATCCTTTTAGTTCCACAATTAATAGTTATCTATCTTTTTAGTTCCACAATTAATAGTTATCGATCTTTTTAGTTCCACAATTAATAGAACAGCATATTTTCTTATCAGGTTTCTTTTTTTAGCAAGTTTGTATTACGAGGCAACAAATTAAACAAAAGATTGATTAGTTAGTTGCATAGATATTTAACTAATTTACTAATAATAAAAGAGTGGAATTGAACCAGTATGTGTAATTGATTTTGGTGTAATGCCTCTCCTTAAACACAGCAAAATTTGTTTCAACAAACGAATACACATAATTGCAAACCAAACAGAAAAATGCATTAGACAATAATCTTTGGGATATGGTGCTGTCTGTTTGGTATTCATGTTTTGAATTGCCAAAATGGAATATGAATGTTTCTGTAGCTTAAAGGGTTTCTAAATTCTTGCTTAAAATATTCTGAAATTTTTCAAAAATCTTAACCTTTTAACCAAATTAAAATGAGCAATGTTGGGCAGTCCTAGTGCTTCTAATGGACATTTTGTTTTTCTTCTTCCTTTAATTCTGGTGAACATATTTCGTTTCTGAATCCAAACTTGTTTTCTGTATAGACATCCATGTTAATTTATAAATGAAAGAATGTTTTTGGATCTATGTCATCTAAAATACAGCGTCTGAATATAAGAAGAGATGGTCACAGCTGGAACACCTTGTTTTGCTGCATCAAAGACTGACCAAAGGCAAAGCAATGACAAATCTCTGTATGTGAAAAACAAACTGCAAGAGGTAATGTTTATATCCACCTAAATGTGGGTGTTCTTTAAGAACAGACAATACTGCCATTTTAAGATGCCTCCTCCAGCTGGTTATTCAGTGTACTTCACACTCGATATATATTGCAAGCAGGGAGAGAACTCCCAACTATCGTAGCTCAGAGAACATCATATCACATGATTCCAATCTAGTTTGGTCCTACTCAGTGATGGATATTCATCTGCTAGACATAGCAGTAGTCTATCCCAGTTCTCAATATACAGAAAAGCAGTGTCACACAGTCACTGGTTTTGCAACTAGCAAACTTGTCCATTAAGAAAATCTCTACTCGAGATGAAGGCAGTATTTATACTTAGAAGTAATGTCTATCACCACCTAAACGTGGGTGTTCTATAAGAACAGACGATACTGCTATTTTAACCCCAGGAGGACGATTCCTCAAGCTAATTATTCAGTGCACTTCACACTTAATATATATTGCAAGCAGGAAGAGAACTTCATACTATTTTAGCTTGGAGACCATCATATCATGTGATTTCCATCTTATTCGATCATCCTCAGTGATGGATACTCTCCACTTGCAATATATATCAGTGCAAAGCGCACTGAATAACCAGCTGGTAGAGGTATCTTCCTGGGGTTAAAATAGCTGTATCATCTGTTCTTTAGATAGCAATAAACATTACTTCTCAGTATAAATGCTGCTTTCATCTCTTATAGAAATTCTCTTAATGGATTAAACTATAAGAAGTTTATATGTATTTGTTTTGAAAGATTCCTGATGTGAAATCATGTGTTGAAACAAGATATTGTTATACATGGGGATGGTCATCTTTGGCCAATTAAACACTTTATGTTTTGTCTTCACTTCAGCTTTATTATTATTATTATTTTAGTGTCTTTGTCTAAGCTCCCTTGTCAGACACCCTGTGACCTCTTCAGCAACTCGTTATCCCATGTGTCTTCTCTTGTGCTGCTTATTCCATTCAGAAAGGCAAAATGGAATAAGTAGAACAAGAAAAGACACATGGGGTCGAGAGTTGCTGAAGATGTCACAGGGTGTCTGACAAGGGAGCTTAGACAAAGACACTGAAATAATGATAATAAAGCTGAAGTGAAGATCAAGTACATGGGTTTCATTGGCAAAATATGACCATTCCCAACAATAACAAAAACTTTTAAAAACCTTTAGATACAAGAAATATGATTTTACATACATATGAAGCATAAGTATTGAATACTGAAGATCTATAGAAATTGGAGAGCACTGTCGTTTGGATAATCTCTTCCTCATCATCACCATCATCATCGCTATCATCATCACCCCCCCCCCCCCATTACCATCACCATCCTCATTATTTTTGCCATAGCCATCATTGTCTTCTTCATCATCATTTTAGAGTCAATATTTCTGTGCCTGCATGGGTCAGATGAGAGTATGTTGAGCAGAGTGTTTCTACAGCCAGCTTTCCTTCCTGTCACCAATCCCCATCTGGTTCCAAATAAGTTAAGAATCTTTCCATCTTTTGAATAATAAATAAACTGGACATGCTTCTGTTGTGGAGAATTAGAAACAAATGAAAGTGTATGAACGAATGTTTTGTTTACAAAAAGATTTTGCTTTCGTAGGGAACAGTGAGCAAATTACACCATCAGGAAGTTATTGTTTTAGAACCATTTAACAGTCACCATGTGTAAACAGGAAAGTTGAACAAATACACATACATCTACACACACACACACATACATACATATGTATACATACATACATACATACATACATATATATATATATATATATATAGGCACACGCACATATACATATACATATATATATATAACTATCTAAGAATCCATAGGTCAGAAAAAAACATGCACTCATATATTACTCTCTCAGCTGGGTAAGAGCCACTGATGAGCATTAATTTAAATGCGAAATCACTGGTTATCTGGCTATACCTCAGATGCTGTAAGGAACTAACCTCCCTTGTCAGTCATAAGATAAGTACCTTATCATGGCTAAGACTTGTTTTGGCTCTTATTTCTAGCAATGCTGATGCTCACTAGTATCTTTAATCTGCCTTTTGGTTGTAAATTGTGAATAAGCCACCTTTATTATTTATACTAGGTCTGATCAATAAGTATCCGGACTGTTGCCATAGTAACGAAGCTAAAGCATGCAGAGTGAAGCCACTTAGCACAGATTGACCTTGAACTCTGCTGGGCATGTGCACTAAGGTTTAACATGCTAGCTAACTTCTGCTGTTTTCAGCAGTGCTTAGTAGGAAGATGTGTAGCGTGTGATCGTCGCATTGACCATGTCAGAGAAAGTTGTCATGGTGATACCTGCTCAGAGGCCTATGCAAAGTTTCAGAAAGTGTATGGAGAGGAGTGTATGAGCCACACACAAGTGTATGAGTGGTTCAGACGTTTCTGGAATGACCGCAAAATGTTGATATTGACAAATGTTCGTGGAGACCCACAACCAGAGAAAAACATCATAGATGTGCATGCAGCTGTGAGAGAAAATCATCGAATCACCATCTGTGAGTTATCAGAGAATGTTCAGATTAGTTACGGTTCAGTTCCATCCATTATCACTGAAGATCTGGGTATGAGATGCGTATCTGCCAAGTTTGTACCAAAACTGCTTTCAGCTGAGCAAAAAGACACTCAGGTTTCAGTTGCCCGAGATCTCCTTCATTGTGTCAAGAACAATGGAAACTTTTTGGAAATTTTGCATAGGCCTCTGGACAAGTATTACCAAGCTTTGGGCAAAATTTGATGCAGATTCTCTGCTCAACTTTGTCTGTCATGGTCAAAGCGATGATGACATGCTATACATCTTCCTTCCAAGCACTGCTGTAAACAGCAGAAGTGAACTAGAATGTTAAAACTTAGTGTACATGCACAACAGAGTTTAAGGTCAATCTGTGCCAAGAGGCTTCACACTGTATGCTTTAGCTTCGTTACTATGGCAACAGTCCAGATACTTATTGATCCCACCATGTGCGTGTCTGTGTGTGTGTGTGTGTATGCACGCGCGTGCGTGTGCCTTTGTATTTGTGTTTGTCCCCCACCACCACTTGACAACCAGCAAAAAGAGATTGACAATAAATACTGGGCTTTAAAAAAAAGTGCTGGGATTGATTCATTCAATTGAAAACTCTTCAAGGTGGTGCCCCAGCGTAGCCACAGTGTACTGGCTGAAACAAGTAAAAGATAGAAGATGAAAAAGAAGCTATACCTATTAAATAAAGTTGTTAAAACTCTTGAAATCTCTGATCTAACAAGATGTGCATGTCTTTTATCAGGACACTGAACCTTTCAGAGGAGACATGTGGCACATTGCTGAGACATGTGGCACATTGCTGAGACATGTGGCACATTGCTGAGACATGTGGCACATTGCTGAGACATGTGGCACATTGCTGAGATATGTGGCACATTGCTGTACTCAAGAAGACCCATCCTCCACAGCAGAAGTGCTAATTCTGCTATCTCCTGATAAAGAGGATTGGCCTGCAAGAGCCCTGTGTCAGAGCCACATAAGAAGAACTTGTGCTGGTGCCATGTAAAAGTGCTTGTGCACCTAGGACACTCTTTAAAGTGGTTGGCATTAAGAAGTGTATCCAGCCATAGAAACCAAGCCAAATTAGACGACTGAACCCTGATGCAGCTCTCTAGCTTGTAGGCTCTGTTCAAACAGTCCAGCTCATGCCAGCAAGGTAAAGACATTAAACAATGATGATGATATATACATATGCGTATGTATATATATATATATATATATATATATATATATCAGGTCATCCCATTAGTTCTGTTCGAATTTTGAATAAAGAAAACAAGTGATCAAATGTTATATTTTATTGAAATTTAATCATCAATGTACTTTCCCTGATTATCTATGACTTCATTCCATCTGTTTACAAGCTTTTTAATCCCATCAATGTAAAGCTTTTTTGGTTACAAAGCGAAAAACACTGAAATGTCAGTTTTGACCTCCTCCTGGTTTGCGAAAGTTATGTCCCCCAAATGATTCTGTAAACTATGAAACAAATGGTAGTCTGAAGGAGCAAGGTCAGGAGATTAAGGTGGATGAGGAATTTTTTCCCAACCAAGCTCTTCGATCTTAAGTGCTGTGATTTTTCGATTCGCTAAAGTGGGTCTTTTTTCCTTCAAAGCTTGGTTCAAATGCTCTAATTGCTGAGAGTAGACTTGAGCATTGACTGTTGCACTAGGTGGTAACAATTCAAAGTGAATTACTCCTTTGCAATCCCACCAGATAGAATGAAGAACCTTTATCCCATGAAGTTCCCTTCTCGGTTGTGGTTGAGCTTTTTCCCTTTTACCAAGCCATTGTTTACGACGTTTAATATTTCGATAGAAGATCCATTTTTTGTCACCAGTCAAAAGTCTATCCAAAAAAGGGTGAAATAAGTTCGCGAGAATGGAGTGAAGAGCAGATATCAACTCGGGATTTGTGGTTGCTTTTGGACAATTCATGAGGCACCCATTTTGCAAGTTTAGGAACCTTCCCAAGTTGTTGAAGATGACGATAAACAGTTGTATGGTTTGAACTAAGCTTTATTGCCAATTCTTCAACTGATAATGCAGGATTTTTTTCAAGTAATGCCTCAAGGAGCTTATCATCAAACTCAACTGGACGTCCTGTTCAATCCTCATCTTCAAGGCTGAAATCTCCACTTGTGAATTTTGCAAACCATCTTCTGCAAGTTCTTTCATTCAAGCATTCTTTCCCATAAACTGAGTGTATGTTTCGAGTCGCTTCGGCTGCAGAGTTTCCTTTTTTGTACTCATAAAGCATTATGTGCCTTAAATGCTCTTTGGATACTTTCATGTTAGAAAGGGTTTTAATCAAAGAAATTTTAATTCTATTATTTTGTAAAATAATATTTATTTAGTTTAAATGTACACAAATGCATAAAAATAATTTTTAATTCCATTAGACATTCTAAAATACTATTAAATTTCATTCAATTCTAAAAGGTAAAATCAGACAGAACTTCTGGGATGACCTGATATATATATACAGTAGTACCTCTATTTACGAATGCCTCTGATCATGAATAAATCATGCTTTATATATATATATATATATATATATATATATATATATATACATACACATAGATACATGTATACATACATACATACATGCATACATGCATACATACATACATACATACATACATACATATATCTCATGTTGGTGCTGCATTCAAAGCATCCAGCACACTCTGTAAAGTGGTTGGCATTAGGAAGGGCAAAACAAAGGACTGGACCCTGGTGCAGCTCTCCTGCTTGCCAGCTCTGGTCACACCATCCAACCCATGCCAGCATGGAAAATGGACGGTAAATAAACATGATGATGATGATGATGTTGACGAAGACAATGATGTTGATAAGGTACAACTATGTGTATATCATTAGCTTACAATGAAAGTGAGGTAGAGGGCAGCAAAGACGTTGTGGAGATATCAATGGTTTACACAGCCTGGTGGATAAGGTAATATGCTTAAGGAGTGTGATACTGCATGGTAGTGAGTCTTGTGATGTTTAATGTGATAGTACTGTGGAGACTGGATACAAGTTGTGTATGAAAGAGAGAAAGGTAAAACATTAAACCCTTTAGCATTTAAACCAGCCATATCCATCCAAAATATTCCACTTGTTTTATGTTCAAACTGGCTAGATCTGGCCTCTCAAACCTACCCTACAATGTCATTCTGAAAGTAAGCTGTCACATCAGTGAAATCTTGAAGTTCTGAGGTAATGCGTGATTAATTTTTTAAAAATGTGAATATATAAGCATTACATTTGACAGGGTAACCTGAATGCTAAAGGATTAAAACAAGGATGATAGAAAGTATTAAAACAAGGATGATGGCTAATTCAAGATTAATTCAAAACAATGTGAATAAAATAAGCAATACATTTGACAGGGTAACCTGAATGCTAAAGGGTTACACTGACCATATCCAGCCCAAATATTCTACATGTTTTATGAGAAAACTGACCAGATCCAGCCTCTCACACCTACCTTACAATATCCTTAAAACATAAGCAATCACACCATGAAAATCTCAAAGCTATGAGATAATGCAGGATTAATTCAAAACAATGTGGATAAATAAGCATAGCTAAAGGGTTACATTGGCCATATCTGACCCAAATAGTATACCCCTTTTTTATGTTCATACTGACCAGATCCAGCTGCTAACCCCTACAATGTCATTGCAGAATTAAACAATCACATCTTTGAAATCTTAAAGCTACAAGAAAATGTATGATAAATTCAAAACATAGTGAATAAATAGGTGCAGGCATGGCTGTGTGGTGAGAAGCTTGCTTCCCAACCACATAGTTCTGGGTTCAGTTCCACTGTATGCTGTATGGTGCCTTGGGCAAGTGTCTTCTACTATAGACTCGGGCTGACCAAAGCCTTATGAGTTGATTTGGTAGAAGGAAGCTGAAGAAAGCCCATTGTGTGTGTGTGGGGGGGGGTGTTTGTGTGTGCACATGTGTATGTGTCTTTGTGTCTGTGTTTGTCCCCCAGCCACCACTTGACAACTGGTGCTGGTGTGTTTATATTGCTGTAACTTAGCAGTTGGCATAAGAGACTGATAGAATAAATACCAGGCTTTAAAAAAAAATAATTACTAGAGTCAATTCATTTGACTAGAAATTCTTCAAAAAGAAAATAAGCATTACATTTGACAGAAAAATCTGAATGCAAAAGGGTCAAATATTTAAATTTGTGTTACAAGGGGAACCAAAGTTGCTGTGCATGTGTGTGGATTATGTCACTGCTTCACACATGTGACACATGAACCCTCTGCAGGCATCATGTAAGGATCCTTGAACACTTCCATCAGAGATATCTGAGACACATTCAGAATATTGGTTTCAAATTTTGGCACAAGGCCAGAGCCAGGAATTTCAGGGAAAGGGTAAGTCAATTACATCAACCCCAGTACTTAACTGGTACTTATTTTATCAGCCTTGAAAGAATAAAAGGCAATGCTGACCTTGACAGAACTTGAACTCAGAATGTAAAGCTGAATGAAATGCTGCTAAGTATTTTACCTGGCATGCTAATGATTCTGCCAGCTTGCCATCCAGCACATTCAGAATATTGGCTGTTCCTGGTGAACTCTAGACACAGAGGGCTTGAGGGGAACTGATGTCATGAGCATTGAAACACGAGAACCTTGTACTGGACACCTTGTTTGGATGGATGATCAAAGGATCCTTCAGTAGATGTTACGCTGCAAAAGTGTTTGTGGAATGCACTCTGAGCAGAAACAAAGACTATGCTTTAGGGATTGTGTAAAGTCCCTATTGAAAACACAGGAAATATGAAAGGTCAACTGGAAAAGCAATGCTTGTCATTGCTTCCAATGGAAGTGACAAGTAAAGGAAGGAATGGGGTTTTCAAAAAACCATGCATTTTTCATGCAGAATTTAAGTGAGCTGCTCAAAAATGCACCGTCAGAGTAGTGAATGGAGGAAGCTTGGTCTGCAATATCTGGTATAGGGCCAAGAGAGAACAGTAGAAATTAAAGGTAATGTATTAAAAGCAAAGAGTAAATACTTAATATTTGGCAAGTTATATATATATATATATATATATATATATATATATATATATATATATATATATATATACACACACACACACTAGCAGAGATACCCGTTGTTACTCAGGATTAAAATGGTATAGTTTGTATATATATATATATATATATATATATATATATTGTAGTTTTGTTGAAACCGGTGATACAGGAAAGTGCAGCATTGAAGACAAAACATTTGTGGAGTAAATGATGGTCTAATTCGACTAAGCAACATGTAATATATCCATCTGGAGGATTCCATACCCTAACCTGTCAGGGAAAATTAGTGGGGCATGTAATTTTTGAACACACCGAAAAGTTGTCAGTGGATATACTCGCCTTTGAGGCAGTCAGCACTGCATCTAATATAACCCATCGTATGGTTGACAGACAAATGAATGGAGGTATAATGGAGATATTGTACATAAATGGCTACATTCTGGAAATGGGCTGCAATGGGAGATGGCATTGAGGGTTAAGGTTAGTGTTAGGGTTGGTGAACTGTTGAAATATTGCAGAAGGCAAAAGGTTGACATTGGATTACTGGTGTGGCTGGAGAATAAGAAATATAAAATGAGCCTATGCAGTCACATGAGAATATGTAATAATTAATTACTTGAGAAAATAAGACATATTGGCTTACCGTGTGGTTTGTATATAGCATGTCTGTATTTTTGTAAGCAGTGTAAATTAACAAAATATAAGCAAATGAACGAAATGGAAGCACATGTATCGGAGCTGCAAATTTAACAGTAAATGCCACAATAATTATTACAGAGAGAGAAATATATATATATATATAGGATAAATTTCTTAATGTAATGGTAAATATGTAATTGTAAATACCTTGCAACCTTGCAACTGCTGCAATAACTATTAACTGGTAATGAAACAGTAAATGTGTATTTTTATATATACCCTGAACCTTGCCACCTCATTGTTTATTTCACTGAAAGACATTTGCCCAAAGTGTCATACAGTGGGACTGAACTCAAAACCCCATGGAAAGCAAGCTTTTTCCTACACGGTCATGCCCATGCTTATATAGTAAAAATAGTTGAATAACTTCTGTAATCTAGATAACCTAATCAGTGATAGATGGGTGGGTACCCTGAATGCATAGCAGCCTGGATAAGAACTGGGGAGAAAAAGTTCAAAGAGCTTTTACCTGTTCTGCTAAAAGCAAGGCAACTCCATCATTGAGTAACTGGCATTCCATCAGTTACAACGATAAGAGTCCCGATCAGCAGTATAGTCTGCTAGTGAAGTTAACGTGGAAGTGGCTGAGTACTCCACAGACATGCATATCCTTAACGTAATTCTCATGGAGATTCAGCATGACACAGCGTGTGATAAGGCTGGCCCTTTCAAATACAGGTACTACTCACTATTGCCAGCTGACCGGACTGGAGCAACACGAAATAAAGTATCTTATTCAAGTACACAATGTGCTACCAGGAATCGAACTCACTACCTTATGATCGTGAGCCGAATACCCCAAACCACTAAGCCACTCCACTCGTGTACGAACTTCGATGTTCCCGGTACGGAATGGTGGAGTAAAGGGTGGTAATCGTTGCAGAGTAGAGCAAAGGTTGGAGAGAAATGCAGAAAGTATGCTCCCTTGGATGAGTAACGTTTCATATGCACGAATGGCAAAGCAAAGAGAAGTTAGGAGATTGTTTGAGAGGAATAGAAATGGAACGTGCAAGGGAGATAACTGTGTTGATACTGATGCCTGTGGATAATGGCAGACAGCTACGGAGTAAGTCAAGATGCAGACGTAACGATGGACTTAGCGTAAGGAGAAGACCAAAGAAGACGTGGCCAAAAGTAATAAAAGCTTATCAAAGGATGTTTGAACATCACAAAGGAAATGAGAAAACAATGCAACAAGTGGTGTGGGATGGGTTGGGGATAAGGTGAAGGAGAAGACCAGTCCAAACCATGCAAACATGGAGAGCAAATATATAAAAAATGATGATGATCGATATCATCATCATCATCATCATCATCATCATCATCATCATCATCATCATCATCATCATCAGCAGCAGCAGCAGCATCGTCATCAACACCCACCATCATCACAAGGAGACAGTAACATGCACACACACCTTCATATGTAGCTTCCATGTCACATGGTTCCAGGTTCACTTAAAAGTCTTCAAAGTGGTGCCCCAGCATGGCCACAGTCTAATGACTGAAACAGATAAAAGGAAAAAGATAAAAAGGATGTGTGTGTGTGTGTGTGTGTGTGTGCACGTGTGCACGTCATCATCATCATCATCATCGTTTAACGTGCGCTTTCCATGCTGGCATGGGTTGGACGATTTGACTGAGGACTGGTGAGCCAGATGGCTGCACCAGGCTCCAATCTGATCTGGCAGAGTTTCTACAGCTGGATGCCCAACACTGGTTGTCAAGCGGTGGTGGTGGACAAACACAGACACAAAGACACATACATGTATATAAATATGTATATATAAATATAAATATGTATATATAAATATATGTATGTGTGTATATATGATGGGCTTCTTTCAGATTCTATCTACCAAATCCACTCGCAAGACTTTAATTGACCCAAGGCTATAGTAGAAGGCACTTGCCCAAGATGCTACACAGTAGGACTGAACCTGGAACCATGTGGTTGAGAAGCAAGCTTCTTACCACACAGCCACACAATGTGCATATTAAAAATTGTTGTGAAAGAGAATTGTTAAAACGTGTTTCAAGAAATACAAAGAATAGGAAACAATTACTCCATATCTAACCAGTTGGAAATGTTTCTCTGGTGTATAATGAAGAGAATGTGTTCCTATGATTTAATTTTTTTTTTTTTTTTCTCATGTAGCCCTAAAGAGAATGTGTAAAAGATAGAGAGGTATTGTTATTAATTTAGTCATGGTCTGGCGCAGTTCTGGCCAAAACCTAATGAAATATTTAATCATCTAGGTGGTAATTATGTATAGCTTTATTTCATTATTTGAGAAATACTAATTAAACATTTTATGAAGCATGAAATTTCTTAAAGATGTATAACATCTGGATTTGACCTTGTGTTTTGCCATACAGTAATCCCAAGTTAATCATGTGTGCAAACCCCATTTCAGTCCAATCGATGACTTTTGTTCACATAGCTCTACATTAAAATAACCTCCATATTTGACTAAAACAAGTGGGGGAATATGGTAGTTCTGAACAATTATCTAATTTGACATTTGATTTTGTAAATATAGAACCATTAATTCAACACAAGTGAAGTGGATAGCTGTTATAATTGTGTAATGTATTTTACTGAAAGTCTTTAGGAAAATGTTTACATTTGCCATCAACCATACATGTTGCGTTGGGTTTATATCTCCCACATGGACCATGTAGCATGATTTTGGTGACATATTGAAATAGAATCAGTTTGTTTATGGATTTGGAAGTTCTGCATAAACAAACTTTACATAGTGTTCTGGATCAAACATATTCTTTTTTTAATATGAACAAAGCCTTGTGAGTGGATTTGGTAGATGGAAACTGAAAGAAGCCCATCGTATATATATATATGTGTGTGTGTGTGTGTGTGTGTGTGTGTGTGTGTGTGTGTGTGTGTCTGTGTTTGTCCCCCCAACATCGCTTGACAACTGATGCTGGTGTGTTTAGGTCCCCGTAACCTAGCAGTTTGGCAAAAGAGACAGATAGAATAAGTACTAGGCTTACAAAGAAGAAGTCCTGGGGTCAATTTGATTCGACTAAAGGTGGTGCTCCAGCATGGCCGCAGTCAAATGATTGAAACAAGTAAAAGAAAACATATGACAATGCGGAAATCCATGCTTTTGAAACTCTAAACCCTACATGTACCCTACAACCTCTCTCAAAATGTTCTCCCATATATCATGTTAGAGATCCTTAACTTCCATATCAAATACTCAGTCAGCTGGTGCTTGTCTGTCTGTAATTTTCCTTTTCAGGTGAAGGTGATGAAGAAATTTGGTTTTCATAACTTTTGAACAATTGCTATTGAATCTTGGTATAGTTTCTGCATGAAACTCCAGACTTGCGATATAGAGGGCAACTGGGAATTCCAGTGGGACAGCTTCCTGAGTGCCGCAGACCAAATCTGTAGCTGGTGCAAAGTCCCATCCAGACCTAGGGTGACATGGTGGTGGAACAATGCTGTAGACAAGGTCATTAGGGCAAAGAAAACAGGCTTGGAAGGCCTGGAAGAGTGTAGGTTGGAGGGAACTGCATCAGATAGCCAGAAACGAAGCTAGGAGACAGGTATATCCAGCAAGGGGAAAAGCAGAAAAGAAGACGTTTGCCTATGTTCAGTAACGTGAGGACCAATGACTTAAAGTGTTTCAGATTGCAAGACAGTGTGTGAGAGAAAATTGTGATGTCATAGGAGAGAAAAGTGTCTGCTTGGATGATGGTGCACTAGCATTTAATGATTCTGCAAAGAAAGAGGCTTGGAAATGCCATTATGGAAGACTGCTGAAAATAGAGAATGAATGGGAGGAGGAGAGTTTGCCAAATGTTGACTCAACTGAGAGACCAGCTATCTGAATGGACAGTATGTTGGTAGATAATGCAATTAAGGATATGAAGACAGAGAAAACACTTGGCCCATCAGGAATCACCACTGAGATGCTTAAAATATCTGGTGCAGTGGGTTATGGTTTAGTCACTCATATTGTAAACCAGGTGATTCAGGAAGGAGTCATACCCAATGACTGGTGTAGCAGAACCATAGTCAACTGCAACAAAGGTAAAGGTGATACCTTAGATAAAAATAGCTACAGGGGTGGGTATCAAATTATTGGATCAGGTGGTGAAAGTTATAGAGAGGGTCATAGCCCAACAAATTAGGGAGAGAGTTAGCCTAGATGTGATGCAGTTTGGTTTTGTGCTCAGCAGAAGAACTACTGATGCTATATTTCTGGTAAGGCAACTGCAGGAGAAATACTTAGCCAAAGATATACCTCTGTACTTGGCTTTTGTGGACTTGGAGAAAGTCCACAATCCCTTATCTGGTGGCCAATGATCTCTTATCTGGTGGTCAATGTGGAAACTAGGGATAGACAAGTGATTGGTAAGAGCTGTGCAAGCTCTGTACAGGGATTCTCTCCGTAAAGTGAGGGTTGGCAACGAGTATAGTGAAGAATTCTGGGTAGAGGTAGGGGTTCACCAAGGATCAGTCCTCAGCCCCCTCTTATTCATCATAGTCCTCCAGGTAGTAACAGAGGAATTCAAGACAGGCTGGTTCTGGGAGCTCCTCTATGCTGATGACCTTGCTCTAATAGCTAAGTCACTTCCAGAACTAGAGACGAAGTTTAGGGTATGGAAGTAAGGTCTGGAATCGAAGGGCCTGAGAGATAACCTAAACCAAATCTTAGTGAGTAGGAGGGCAGACAAAGTACAAACCCCTTCAGGCAGATGGCCCTGCTCAATCTGTAGAAAAGGCATGGATAGAAACTCCATATGATGTACCTAGTGTAAACTATGGACACATAAAAGGTGCAGCAATATCAAAGGAAGATTAACCAGGAAAATAGTTTTTGTATGTGGCAGATGCACAGGGGCAGTAAACACTGAAGATGTACAGAAAATAGATTCCATCACACTCCAGGGGGAAAAATTAGAAGTAGTTGATAGCTTCTGTTACCTAGGTGACCAAGTCAGTAGTGAGGGTGGTTGCTCTGAGAGTATAGCAGCTATTCTTTTTCTGAGAATAAGAATAGCCTGGGCAAAGTTCAGGGAGGCCCTACCTCTGCTGGCAACTAAGAACCTCTTTCTCAGGATGAAAGGTAGACTGTATGATGCATGTGTGTGAACTGCCATGCTACACAGCAGTGAAACATGGGTCATGACTGCTGAGGACACACGTAGGCTTGAAACGAATGAAGCTTGTATGATCCGCTGGATGTGTAATGTCAGTGTGCATAGATGACAGAGTGTGAGCACCTTGAGCGAAAAGGTGTGCAAGAGAGATGATTGCACTGGAATGGTCATTGGCAATCTGATACACCTCACTGCTGCCACTGTTCTTCCAGTCCTTCCAAGCCTGTTTCTTTTCCTTAATGGCCCTGTCAACAGCACATTGTTCTACCACCACGTTACCTTGGGTTGAGAGGAGACTTTGTACCATCCACAGATCGGGTCAGTGGCCTTCAACAGGTTGTCCCGTAGAAACATCCAGTTGTCTCCTACAGCTTTGAGTAATATGTCTCTGAATCTCTTTTTGTGGGATCCTTAAGCTTCCAGACCCTTCTCCTCCTTGCTGGGCATCTATTTAGCCCTGATCCTAAATTCGCTAATCTTTGTCATGGGGTGCATTCTTCATCTGGGAAGATTTTTGCATTTACAAGTAGCCATCTTTCCCTTTTTCTGGCGAGGATGTAGTCAATTTGATTAGTGTGTCTACCAGATTGGTAGGTAACTGATAGGTTTCCTGAAGTTGGTATTGCAAACTGTAAGATCATTTGCATTGCAGAACTCCAGCAGCCTGGTTCCCTCCTCATTGTGGGAACCAAAACCGTAGCCTCTATGTACGCCATGGAAGCCCCCTGCATGTTATCCAACAGTCACCAACCACAGAGAGAGGGTCCCTGTCATTCGTCGATAAGGTAGTCTGCAAGAGGGTGTCATAAAAGCATAGGCCAAGATAATGGTTGCTAACACATGATGCAGCACTAATCTAATGTGACTACCTCGATTACCTTATCAACTAATTTCTCTGCAAGAAGTATACCCATGCCCCCAACTCCGTTAGGGTTCCCTGCCCAGAAAATCTTATTCATATGTTCTTAGTCTGTGAGGAACCTCCTCCTATCCACTTTAATTCTTGGATGCAGCTCCATTCAAGCATCTCAACAATCTCAGCAGACCTACCTTTCAGTGTGCCCACATTGAGTTTGCCAATCCTGCGGGTATGGGAGGTGTGGGTCTGTGAGACCCTGGGATGGGGGACAGCAGCATCATGCACCTGAAAAGAAAGCTCGCATTTGGCAGAATTCATAAACAAACAATAACCTTCAACCTGCATACACTAGACCATCATTTTTATGTGCTACATGATCACTACCTTACATAGGAGATAAACCCTAAGTAGAAGTGTTAATGGGAGACATCCGATATCTGTATATAAATGGGTGGGCTTCTATATCAGCAGGTAGCAAATAATGTATGTGTATGTCTTCTTCCATTATTACTGAATGTAGAGGGAGGGCGAGTTGATGGTCATACTGGAGCAAGTTGTGTGACTGAGTGTATATAATCTCGAAACACTTTGCTAAATGAGAGTGCCTCTCTCTATGTGATTGTTTGGCCTCTAGAAATAGCAACTGAATTTGGCCATCAAATTATACTGTGCATCTTAAAAAGAAGGAGAAGACATAGAAGATAATGTAGTCCTCAATACATGATACTACCTGACAAAAATATAGGATGGTCACAATTTGAATGCTTTTTAAGGTAACACCTTTTCATCTATAAACACTGTTTGGCAATTGATTCACTTTCCTCACTTCCAGCTAGAAGATGACCTCTGACAGTCAAGCAGACAGCTTTGATCTTTTGCACAGATGAAATATTTTTCAGCTATGAAAAGTTGGTTTTAACTGCTATTTTGCACAAACTGAAAATTTAGTGGGTGGAATGAGACACTTGTCCTATTCATTGTTATTAGACAATGCTATTAGTATATTAACTCAGTCATCACACAATTACTGTAAGATTGTTATGGTATTGCATAACATGCTAAAATATCACAGGGGGATGACTTCAATCCTTGGTAACACAAGGATATGGTTTTGAGCTAAAGCAAAGAAGTGAGGCTTTGATTGCAACAGTAAATTAAAGGGCGAATTCCTTTGGCAGACTCTCTTTCTCCCATTCATTCTCCACATTTAGCAGTCATTCATTATGGCTTCTCCAAGCCTCTTTCTTTGCAAGGGCACCATCATCCATGTGGACATGTTTCTCTCCTGACATCACAATTCTCTCTCACACACTGTCTTGCAACACGAAACACCTCAAGTCTTTGGTCCTCGTGTCACTGGACATTGACAAACTTCTTTTCTGCTACTCCCTTGGCTATATATACCTGTCCCTTAGCTTCCCTTTTGGCTATTTGATACATTCTCCTGCTACCCCACACTCTTCCAGGCATGTTTCTTTGCTCAAAATGGCCTTGTCTACAGTATTGTGGCCCTGGATATGCTAATCGATTATCATTTGGTAATTATGATACTTCTTCTACATTTAAAGATAACTTTAATAAATAAACAATTTATGTATTATAGTATTTGATACTTGTCTGTTGTCTACATTGTTCACATAAATGCCAGTACCAGGCATAAGTGGTTTCTAGCAGTAAGAGAAGCTTAAGGATAAAGTTAGTAACCACAAGTCAACTCTTACACTCTCAGTGTTGTGATGAGAGTCAAGGTAGCCTCTTATGAAGAATGGACTGAACCGAAAGAGTGTATATAGTTTGTGTTATTTCATAGTGAAGTTGGAGAGTGTGGGTTGGTTTGCTCATTTGGAACGTTTATTGTTGGTTCTTGAGAGATAGTTACGTTCTTATTGTTGCTGCATTATCTTATTTTATCGCACTGGTACCACATATTTTAGGCCATTATCCCAATAGTGGTGGTATTACTATATTTGATACAAAACATGTTATAGCATCTGGCAACGAAAGGTTCAAAGCTCACGTAGGTTGAAATTCACATGCAAACCAAGCATTAATTTCTTTCTTACTAGATTGTCAGCCTTACGAAATTCCCTTGACCATGTTTTTTTTCTTCTGCAGCCATCCACATATTATTCAAGATCAACTACGTCAATCTTACCAATTTTGAAAGCACAGCTCTTGCCGTTTGTCTCAGAAGGAATGCAAAAGCCAAAGATACAGCCCCCTGTATCCAGCTAAATTGTTCAAATAAAACAGAGAAAAAAAACCCTAACACCTGCTACTATTCTTGTGAATTAATAAGCTGTATACTTTGTCAAACTGAGCCCCCATCATCATCTTTAACATGTCTCACAGCTCAAACCTTATACTAAATATTTTATCCAATCATTTCTCTCCAGAATGGCAACCTTTACACGGAATCACCTTCTCATCAGACATTAATTTACAGAAGTTGAAAAAAGACATCATCTACATTCATGTTAACAGTTTAGGAAAACCTGCAGATGTTCTCTGGACATCATTTTTTTCTCTTGCTCGCACTATATAATAGTACTAACAAGAATTTCTAACAAAGGTACAAAGCCAAAAATTTCATAGGAGGACATAATTTGTCAACTATATTGACCCACTCCTTATCTAGTATTTTATTTCATTGCCCTCAGAAACATAGAAATGTGAAGTGTGTTGACACTGCTAACCCTTTCATGACTTACTTTAGCATACAGTATGTAGTGAAACCTCTCTCTCGGGCATTCAATCATAAATGATAACAAAGCGGCTAACATCTAGCCTCCGGCTGCCTTGGACCCTTCTGTCCACCATCCTGATTGGTTCTTATTTGCGCGGCAATTGTCTCCACTTCTGCTTCGCGCCGGGGTGCATTCCATCCAATCATGGCCTTCAGATAAGGTCATGTGAGAGAGAGTTTCTCTGGGTTTCCGGTGAGCCCTATTTCAACTATAAATAAGCCCAATCCAACGACGCCAGTAGTCTTCAATTCCAGATCTCTCACAGGTCTGGTCGCTGACCACACATACAGGTACAGCCAGTTCCAGCGTTGACGTCTTCACCACCAATGTACTGACTACCACAATGTCGTGTGCCAGCAACCCCACCACCAGGGACACACCAATATCAACAAACACGGTTTTATCTCAACACTGTATGAGTGGATTACTTCCACCACGAGAAACAGTCAGAACTAACCTGCGAGAATATTCCGTATCAAGTAACCGGTCACAACATCGATACTCAACACACATATTGTGATACCACAGCTCTGCTCCTTGGCCACAACTTCCTGCGTATGAACATTCTATATCTTGTGTAACTCTTATACGAACTGGTTTTTCTCTATCTCAGTGTTTTAAGACTTTTTACAGTCTATGTTAAAGACACTCTTTCTATGTTCTGCGTTCCTCTCATTCACACACACACTTGTACACTCACATATTGTACACACACTATTGCTTATACGACTGTCCATTATTCCACATTGTTGTATACATTCTCTTGTACACGAATGCTTGACTTATCTACTGTGTTATTTATATATGCCGCATGAACACACACAGACACAAACAGTTTCACTATGTTAATAAACTTACACTCTTTATATATACATAACGGTTGTGTTTGTCGTTCTCACCTTCTGGCACTTGGCTCATATCTCTCATTGTGAGCCTTCTGTTGTCGTCGTCGTCGTTTAACGTCCGCTTTCCATGCTAGCATGGGTTGGACGATTTGACTGAGGACTGGTGAAACCAGATGGCTACACCAGGCTCCAATCTGATTTGGCAGAGTTTCTACAGCTGGATGCCCTTCCTAACGCCAACCACTCAGAGAGTGTAGTGGGTGCTTTTACGCGTCACCCGCACGAAGGCCAGTCAGGCGGTACTGGCAACGGCCACGCTCAAAATGGTGTTTTTTATGTGCCACCCGCACAAGAGCCAGTCCAGAGGCACCGGCAACGACCTCGCTCGAAAATCCTACGATGGCCCCACACAAGAACCAGTTCAAGGGCACTGGCAATGATCCCGTTCGCAAGATTGCATGTGTCGCCTGCACAAGAGCCAGTCCAGGGGCACTGGTAATGATCCCGTTCGCAAGATTTCATGTGTCGCCCACACAAGAGCCAGTCCAGGGGCACCGGCAACGATCTTGCTCGCAAGATTTCATGTGTTGCCCGCACATGAGCCAGTCCAGAGGCACTGGGAACGGTCTCGCTTGAAAATCCTACGACGGCCCCACACAAGAGCCAGTTCAGGGACACTGACAACGATCTCTCTCGAAACATTTCATGAGTCACCCGCACAAGAGCCAGTCCAGGGACACTGGCAATGATCCCGCTAGAAAGATTTCATGTGTCGCCCGCACATGAGCCAGTCCAGTGGCACTGGCAACGATCTCGCTCGAAAGATTTCATGTGTCGCCCGCACGTGAGCCAGTCCAGTGGCACTGGCAACGATCTCGCTCAAAAGATTTCATGTGTCGTCCGTACATGAGCCAGTCCAGTGGCACTGGCAACGATCTCGCTGCAAACATTTCATGTGTCGCCCGCACATGAGCCAGTTCTGGGCACTGGCAACGATCTCGCTTGAAAATCGTACGACGGCCCACCACAAGAGTCAGTTCAGGGCCACGAAATCGCTCTCGCTCTATACATTTCATGTGTCACCCGCACATGAGCCAGTCCAGGGGCACCGGCAACGATCTCGCTCAAAAGATTTCATGTGTTGCCCGCACATGAGCTAGTCCATGGGCACTGGCAACGATCCAACTCGAAAGATTTCATGTGTCGCCCGCAAATAAGCCATTCCAGGAGCACTGGTAACGATCTCACTCGAAACATTTCATGAGTCACCCGCACAAGAGCCAGTCCATAGGCACTGGCAATGATCCCGCTAGAAAGATTTCGTGTGTCGCTCGCACATGAGCCAGTCCAGGGGCATTGGCAACGATCTCGCTCGAAAGATTTCATGTGTCGCCGGCACATGAGCTAGTCCAGGGGCACTGGCAACGATCCCGCTCGAAAGATTTCATGTGTCGCCCGCAAATGAGCCATTCCAGGAGCACTGGCAACGATCTCGCTCAGAAATCCTACGACAGCCCCGTACAAGAGCCAGTTCAGGGGCACTGGCAACGATCTCGCTCGGAACATTCCATGTGTCACCCGCACATGAGCCAGTCCAGGGGCACTGGCAATGATCCAGCTCGAAAGATTTCATCTGTCGGCCGCAAATGAGCCATTCCAGGAGCACTGGCAACGATCTCGCTCAGAAATCCCACGACGGCCCCGCACAAGAGCCAGTTCAGGGGAACCGGCAACGATCTCGCTCGAAACATTTCATGTGTCACCCGCACAGAAGCCACTCCAGGGGCACTGGCAACGATCTCGCTTGAAAATCCTAAGATGGCCCCACACAAGAGCCAGTTCAAGGGCACTGGCAACGATCTCGCTCGAAAGATTTCATGTGTCGCCCGCACATGAGCCAGTTCAGGGTCACTGGCAACGATCCCGCACGAAAGATTTCATGTGTCACACGCACATGTCCCAGTTCAGGGGCACCGACAACGCTCTTGCTCGAAACATTTCATGTGTCACCTGCACATGAGCCAGTCCAGGGCACTAGCAACGATCCCGCTCGAAAGATTTCATGTGTCGCCCGCACATGAGCCATTTCAGTGGCACCGGCAACGATCTCGCTGGAAAGATTTCATATGTCACTCGCACAAGTGCCAGTCCAGGGGCACTGGCAACGATCACGCTCGAAGGATTTCATGTGTCGCCTGCACATGAGCCAGTCCAGGGGCACTACCAACGATCCCGCTCGAAAGATTTCACGTGTCGCCCGCACATGAGCTAGTCCAGGGCACTGGCAACGATCCCGCTCGGAAGATTTCATGGGTCGCCCGCAAATGAGCCAGTCCAGGGGCACTGGCAATGATCCCGCTCGAAAGATTTCATGTGTCGCCTGCACACAAGGCAGTCCAGAGTCACCGGCAACGATCTCGCTGGAAAAACCTCATGTGTCACCCACATATGTGCCAATCCAGGGGCACTGGAAACGATCCCGCTCGAAAGATTTCATGTGCCACCCGCACATGAGCCAGTCCAGGTGCACTGGCAACGATCCCGCTCGAAAGATTTCATGTGTCACCCGCACATGAGCCAGTCCAGGGGCACTGGCAACGATCTCGATTGAAAATCCTACGACGGCCCCACACAAGACCCAGTTCAAGGGCACTGGCAACGATCTCGCTAGAAAGATTTCATGTGCCGCTCGCACATGGACCAGTTCTGGGCACTAGCAACGACCTCGCTCGAAAATCTTACGACGGCCCCCCACAAGAGCCAGTTCTGGGGCACCGAAAACGATCTCGCTCGAAACATTTCATGTGTCGCCCGCAAATGAGCCAGTTCAGTGGCACTGGCAACGATCTCGCTCGGAAATCCTACGACGGCCCCCCCAAAAGAGCCAGTTCAGGGGCACCGGCAACGAATTCGCTCGAAACATTCCATGTGTCACCCGCACATGAGCCAGTCCCGGGGCACTGGCAACGATCTCGCTCGAAAATCCTACGACGGCCCCACACAAGAACCAGCCAAGGGGCACCGGCTATGACCTCGCTCGAAAGATTTCATGTGTCGCCCGCACATGAGCCAGTCCAGGGGCACTGGCAACGATCCCGCTTGAAAGATTTCATGTGTCACCCGCACATGAGCCAGTCCAGGAGCACTGGCAACGATCCCGCTCGAAAATCCTAGGACGGCCCCGCACAAGAGCCAGTTCAGTGGCACCGGCAACGATCTCGATGGAAACATTTCATGTCTCACCCGCACAAGAGCCAGTCTAGGGGCACTGACAACGACCTCGCTCGAAAGATTTCATGTGTCGCCCGCACATGAGCCAGTCCAGGGGCACTGGCCACGATCCTGCTCGAAAGATTTCATGTGTCGCCCGCACATGAGCCAGACCAGGGGCACTGGCAACGATCCCGCTCGAAAGATTTCATGTGTTGTCGCCCGCACATGAGCCAGTCCAGGGGCACTGGCAACGATCTCGCACGAAAAACCTCATGTGTTATCCGCACAAGAGCCAGCCCAGGAGCACTGGCAATGATCTCGCTCGAAAGATTTCATGTGTCACCCGCACTTTAGCCAGTCCAGAGGCACTGGCAACGATTCCGCTGGAAAGATTTCATGTGTCGCCCGCTCATAAGCCAGTCCAGGAGCACTGGCAACGATCTCGCTCGAAAATCCCTAAAATTCACTCCATAATTGCCCACGGGCATATGGCGTAGTGGTTAAGAGCGCGGGCTACTAACCCCAAGATTCCGAGTTCGATTCACGGCAGCGACTTGATTAATAATATTAATAATAATAATAATATAATATAATAATAGTAACATCGTTAGGAATGAGAACCCAGGTTCAAAATTTCCCCGAGACACCTGACGAAGGCTGGAGGGTATATCAGCCGAAACGTTGTGTTAACAACAAACAAGATGAGGATAAATATCCGTCAAATGTAAATAATGTAAATAATTCCTCATCTCTTCAATATAGAACTCTATTATCTAATTGGTACGGAGCCGACATTAGACTTCATTGGAGATATATAGAGAAACTCCATTAAAAACTAGGTCGTCTTTCAAACCATCTAGCTTTCCTGTGTAGATGTAGAGACTCAAAGCTAATACCACCTGGCTTAAATATAATGACACCAGTGGATTCATATAAAGCTAGAAGAGTAGCGGAAAGGGCAGGACATACCCTCGTCCGTGAGAGGATCTATAACTAGAGATGACGACAGAAAGAGAATTCAACAAGATCTAGGAAAATCGTACATGAAAGAATTTGAAATGGTGAAGACAAGCCAGATTAAGAAGTTTATGAAACTTAAAGGTCAGAGAATGAAGACTGAAGTCCATCACCCACCTGTGAAAGCAGTGATTAATGTAAGTAGCCGACGTCTGGAAGACTCCGAAGAAGCCGTACTAAAGAAAGGCCTCAACTTTGCGACAACCATCAAGCGCATTCCATACTTGGACATAATAGCCCCTATTGAAGAGATAGCCATAAAGATACCAAAAGCTCAGGGAGATGAACTAAGGTGGAAGGTGAGACAGGTACTGGAAAAAGCGAAACTTCCCAAACCAAACATCACTAAGGAAGAAAAGTTCACTATCAAACGGCTACAAAGAGACAATTCCATCATAATACTCCCAGCGGACAAGGAAAATGCTACAGTGGTGATGAACAAGTCTGACTACTCCGAAAAATTGGCAAGTCTTATAAGTGATGGTAGCTACAGTAGAGTAAAGAAAGACCCAACTCTGAAAACAGAGAGGAAGTTGTCACAGAACAAGGATCACTTCACACCAATGAAGTACAGACAGCTGACTCAACACTACAGTAAACTACCACACATGTACGGTCTCCCTAAGATTCACAAGGAAGGTATTCCACTAAGACCTATAGTGAGCTGTAGAGGTTCAGCATGTCATCCACTGAGCCGCTTCTTGGTGGATATAATCAGTCCATTAGCAGGAAAGTCAACATCATACGTGAAGAATTCCATCCACTTCACAGAATTGATCAAGGATACCCCCATTGAATCCAACCAGATGGTGAGTCTAGATGTGATAAGTCTATTCACCAAAGTCTCAACTGGTGAAGCACTATCGGTGATTCAAGAAAAACTAGTGACAGACACCCATCTAAAAGAACGCACTAGTATACCAATAACAAACTTGATGGAAATGTTGACTTTCTGTGTGGAAACTACCTACTTCAGTATGGACACTGATATATATCGACAAGAAGAGGGTTTAGCTATGGGTTCGCCATTATCACCGATAATAGCCAATATATACATGGAATACTTCGAGAATTTGGCTTTAGGATCAACACCACTAAAACCAACCCTATGGCTGCGATACGTTGATGACACCTTTATTCTCTGGCCCCACCAGCAAGATGTCCAAATGCTGCTAGATCATGTGAACTCAATAAATC
Organism: Octopus bimaculoides; assembly: GCF_046866305.1. Classification (NCBI taxonomy): domain Eukaryota; kingdom Metazoa; phylum Mollusca; class Cephalopoda; order Octopoda; family Octopodidae; genus Octopus; species Octopus bimaculoides. Next base: position 66,064 of record NW_028315319.1, on the reverse strand, counting down.
CATCCATACAGTTCACCATGGAAAAGGAACAGAACAATTAGCTGGCATTCCTGGACGTATTAATAACACGCACCGAGTATGGATTCAGGACATCCGTATAACGCAAGCCAACCTTCACTGGACGATACCTTAACTTCAATTCCCACCATCCATACAGTGTAAAGAGAGGAATTGCTCAGTGCCTAAAACATCGAGCAATGTTTATAAGTAGTGATCGTGATACCCACCACGAAGAAATGATCAAGCTCAGTAAGAATCTATTAAGAAACAACTACCCCAAGAACATACTATCTACTCCAATTATGAAGAAAAGAGAGGATGAAACCAATAAACTGTCTACAGTCTGTCTACCCTACGTGAAAGGCCTCTCCGAAAAGATACAAAAGATATGCGGCCCATATGACATCAGGGCAGTATTCAAGAGCAATACAACACTGTGACAGGGGGGGGGGACGATACAGTGTTTGCTAGCGTCCAAAAAATAAAAAAATGAAAAAAGTGGGTAAGGCAAGCAACTTTTTCTAAGCAAGACAGAGTTTACTTTGCCAGCGTCTGAAAAGAACAAAAAAAAAGAACGAAAAAGTGGAAAGGGAGGCAGAAAGCGTATTAGGAATGAAAATGTAGTTAAGACAGAGTAAGTTAAAATGTAAAAGGCATTTTTTTTTTCTTAAACATGAGATATAGTTTAAAATATACGATGTTTTTGAAAGACACTATATTCTATAATGAGATTATATATACTTTCTCACACAACAATTCAAATATATTTATTTGAAATCATTTATTTGTTTTAAATCGTTCATCTTTCCCCCCCTCTCACTCTCACACACACACGCAAATATACTACTTTGGGAGCGAAAGAGTTTTATTTATATTTCACAACTATGAAACAAAAACGTATGTAATAATTTGTCAGTCGTTTTTCGGACCACAAAAAGCGTTTTGTAATGTTTCAGATTAACAACCGCACGATTTCCACTAGGGTGTTACGGTTAGGGTTTTAGGGTTAGGGTTAGAGTTTTACGGTTAGGATTAGGGTTAGGGTTAAGGTTAGTGTTAGGATT
>NW_028315319.1:20000-62500 GCF_046866305.1 Octopus bimaculoides | reverse complement strand
TTGTAAAGGCATTTGGAGCCCTCTTAACGCTATATATAGATCAACTCATACCCAATAATTTGTCTCGGTCCAGTTTCTCTTTTAGAACTGTTCCGTGTACCACACGACAGCAGCAGCAGCCAGCGACCACTTCAGCAGCTTCGTCCAGCCACGATGACCTCCGCCGTCGCCACATCAGCAACAAGAGTCTACTACTACTATCCAGCATCATCATCATGACCAACACGATTAATACCAAACAGCCTCTACACTACCAGCGTCAACACGCTTTACTATGTACACCACACCAAACTCCGCGGCACATCTCTCTCTTCGATTCTGTTAGGTGACTCAGCTTCACCACGGTAAATAAACAGACAAGAAATTCTCAGCCAGCGATGAACATCTGTATAACAAGAATCAAGGCCCTGGCATCGAAGCCAAAACACAACTAGTGATAAGCTCTGCCACACTCAGCCCCCTCACTTTCACATACAGAACTTTTCCTATAGTATACTAACGAACTGGTATAATTGTCCACGTGTTATTGACTCTCTTTCTATCTGCTGTAATAATACACATACACATACATACTTTTCTTTGTACGACGGCCTGTCTTTGATTATGTTCTTATATGTCGCATTCACACTCTCACACAGACATACATCTTTAACACTACAATAAATATCTCTGTTATTCATCTAATACGGTTGTGGTCTTTCATTACTGGTCATCTATGTTATCGACGTATAACATATTATGTATATCATCCATTGATATATATATTTGTATGTTCGACCGTGTGACACGTTTAAATAAAAGGAGTCCTCTGTTCTTCCATTCGTCACCATATCTCCTTTTATGAGTTCGCACGGTCGTCCCTTACATATATATAGATATAGATCTATATGCATACATGAATATGTATACATATGTGTAGATGTACATGTAATATGTACACATATATATATACATGCATACAGATATCTATACATATATACACCCATCACACACATACACATGCACACAAACACACACATTAGTCATTTGTTTTCTTATCCAAAACTACGTCAAAAGTACTGAATGAATCTTTATGAAATTTGGAAATTATATTCTATGCATAACGGCCATAACTCCCATGAAAATTCATATATTTTTGATGTTGATGAAATTTTAACCCGAACATAACAGATGAGCATTATTTGTAATTCAACGGTACAACAGTGTAAGACTACCCTTTCAAACATACTTACATTGTGATTTCTGCAATGTGGTGCATAAATTGTCAAGTAAATGAGACGCATCTTTGCCTCCACTGATTCACTTGCAAAGTGTTGAGTAAAATTATTTCGTTGCAGACCTCCTTTGAGTCTTTTTATTATCACTGCGACACACATAGTCCCCAGTTGGTAACATTGATTTCAATGCCTTCCAAGATGAGAGACTGGTTGTTCTAAGACATTTATCGATTGTAAATTTTGTTTGCACAGTTACCTATCGGTATAGTGGTCATTTGCAAACTCCAGAGGCGACACTTTCATTTCCCTTTACTCCAAACGTCACACGTTGTTATTTCAATTGGGTCATGCCCTTCCAATTTCTATAGATCCGTAATGCATCTTACAGCTGTGTCTGTCACCTGTATGGTGAGCAATCCTACATGTATTTGGAATGTTTGTGTGTGTGTGTCTGTCTGTCTGTCTGTCTGTGAATCCCTAACACTCGAGAACTACACAACCAATTTCATTCAAATTTTACACATGCCTTACTTGTGTTTTAGTCAAAACCAATTTCTAACCTATGGCATACTTCCAGTCCACAGCAACATTATATCTCTTCCACTATTTAAGTATTACGTGTCAAAAATGAAACAAAAACACTGATGTCAATTCCAACTGGACTCTCCAAAACATTGTCTCCTTACATCTCATTCTCATTTAAGTACCACGGCAGGTAAATACAAATTAATTCTCACGACGATATAATGGAAGATGGTAACAGACATTAACCACATGCTACCCTGTCAAGTCAAATATATTGTCATCCAATTCAACTCTAACCTTCCTACCCTAACGACAGTTCTAAGAACCCAACACGACTACAGCACTACTTAACTGCTATCTCTAAAATTTTGTCCACTTACATCTCATTCTCATTTCTCTACCACCACAGTGAAATACAACTTACTTATCAATAAAACTCTCATTGACACTGAAGACAGAATTGCTACACTGGGTGGTAATGAATTGTCCACATATAGCCTGCCACAGACATTCAGGTCAGGGTCAAATAGCCTTCCCACTGCCGTCATTCGTGAAACCTCTTACGACACTCAAGCGCTTTCAAACTACATTGCTGAAAACAAGCATAAATTACTTCCGGACCAGCTACAGGCCTACACAACTATTATTAACAGTGTACGCCAACGTGATGGACGAATCTTCTTCCTCGATGCTCCTGGAGGGACAGGGAAAACATTTATAACAAAGCTTCTCCTTGCAGAAGTTAGGCAGCATCAGGACATTGCAGTAGCTGTGGCTTCCTCTGGGATTGCAGCTACTTTGTTACCCGGTGGCAGGACAGCACACTCGACTTTTAAACTCCCTCTAAATTTAGCAGCATCCGAGATGCCTTCATGCAACATCACCAAAAGCTCAGATCAGGGGCAGGTACTTAAAAGGTGTCATTTAATTGTCTGGGATGAATGCACCATGGCTCACAAGAGAGCTTTGGAAGCATTAGATAGAGCCCTGAAAGACATCCGAGACTGTCACGCTCCAATGGGAGGTGTTACGCTTCTGTTGTCAGGTGATTTCAGGCAAACTCTTCCTGTCATTCCAAAAGGCACTAGAGCAGATGAGGTCCAAGCATGCCTAAAGTCCTCTACCCTGTGGCATCATGTTACTATCCTCACTCTTAACACTAACATGAGAGCTCAGCTACACGGCGACCAAATGTCCAAAAAATTCGCACAGGACATTTTCACAATTGGTGATGGCAAGGTGCCTCTCGATGCTGCAGAAGAAATAGAAGTATGGCTATTTTGTTCTGTTGTTAATTCTGTAGATGACCTCAAACACAAAGTCTTTCCCAACTTTAAACAAAACTACCAAAATCACAATTGGCTGTGTGAAAGAGCAATATTAGCTCCAAAAAACGTAGCTGTTACAAAAATTAATCAACAGCTGATGCATTCTCTTCCCGGCAATCTTCAAACTTACAAGTCTGTTGATACAGTTCCAGATACAAATGAAGTGGTGAACTATCCTCCTGAATTTCTCAATTCGTTGGAGCCTCCAGGACTACCTCCCCACATATTATCACTTAAAGTTGGAACGCCTGTTATGCTGCTCCGCAATCAGGAACCACCAAGACTTTGCAATGGAACACGACTCGTTATAAAGAAAATGATGTCACACGTTATCGAGGCTACCATTCTTTCTGAATGTGCAAAAGGGGATGACGTCTTTATTCCAAGAATTCCTCTTACTCCATCAGGAGCAGACATTCCTTTTACATTCAGAAGACTACAATTCCCCCTTCGTGTGACTTTTGCCATGTCCATAAACAAATCTCAGGGTCAAACACTGTCTGTAGCTGGTCTTCTCTTGGAAGAGCCCTGCTTCTCACATGGACAACTGTATGTTGGCTGCTCAAGAGTGGCAGCAAAAAAAACCTATTTGCATATTCTCCACAAGGGAAAACAAGGAACATTGTTTACAACGAGGTGTTATAATCACAACAGTAAGAAAGTATGTACATGACTTTCATATATTTATATTGACTGTCATATATTTATATTGATATACATATATTTATATTGATATACATATATATACGTGTGTTTGGGTGCGTGTGTGTGTGTCTATATATATCTCTATATATAAAGATGATGCGTAGTCTAGACGGCGTTTTTAGATTTCATTATTCTCTTTAACCCGGGAAACGCCGGGTATTTCTGCTAGTAATAATAATAAAAGAATGTAGATATCATGCAACAATAAATACCAAATGAATGTATATAAGATACTTATTATATAAAGATAGAAAAATATTAAAAATATCAAAATAATAAACATTCCATTATCAAACCTACGTCCATTATAATATAAGCTAACAGGTATATTATATTCAAAAACCAACTTAACGAATTTTTCGTTTAAAATACAATTTGGACGAAGTTTAGTGTTAAAATAATAAAGATAGAATTAGCACATATCTAAACGATGCAATAGTTTAAGCTAGAATATTTTAGACTACAAACGTTTATTTCAAAGAAGTCTAGTGAAAATATTGCGTAAAGAATAGGAATAGAATTAAAAATATGAATGAAAGATTAAACTTTATATAACTTAAGTCATAATAAAACAATTAACGATATTGTATAATCAAAGAAATTAAATAAAAAGACTAGTTATTTATCGCATAAAATAGAAAGAAATATTAAACAATATTAATTGAAAATATTTTAACCCTAATCAAATCGAAGTCTTAGTTTAGGCTAAAATGATACTCTTACTTCTAAATAATTTTGTGTTAAATAAGATATCGATTAAAATTATCATTAAAAATCAATTGAATAATATTAAAATACAAAAATATATATTTGTTTCAAACAATGATATAAAGTCGTAGACGTTAAACTCAGAAGTAGAGCATTTATTAGAAAGAGGTCGCGTGAAAATACTACGTTAAGATAGAGAATAGAATATAAAAACATGAATGAAAAAATTATTCTTAAAATCATGAATGAAAGATTTAAACTTTATATAACTTACATCGTAAAAAAAAACCGAGCTATATTATAAAACATATTAATGAACTTTAAATTCTAAGAAATAATAAATTTTAAATAATAAGACTAAGAAACATAAATTAAATAATATGTATGAAATAAGGTAAAATACTACTATTAATTTAATCTTATAAAAATCGTAGTGTCATTACAATTTTAAATCCTTAAACTCACTAAAATATTAACCTACCAATAAATATAAATTATAACTACTACAATTAGTAAAGAAGGAATAGTATAAACAAATACACACCAACACACGCCCTCACACATACATATATATACATATAGACATACACATACTAATATACATACCTATATACATACATATACACATATATACATACATATATACATACATATACACATATATACATACATATATGCACAAGTATATACATATATACTCACAACATACACACACATATACACATAAACACACATATATACATATACATAAATAAACACATGCACACATATATATATATATATACATACATACTAACACATATAGAGAAAATCACACACACTCACATATATACATATACCCATACATATACATCATCATCATCATCGTTTAACGTCCGCTTTCCATGCTAGCATGGGTTGGACGATTTGATTGAGGACTGGTGAAACCAGATGGCAACACCAGGCTCCAATCTAATTTGGCAGAGTTTCTACAGCTGGATGCCCTTCCTAACGCCAACCACTCAGAGAGTGTAGTGGGTGCTTTTACGTGTCACCCGCACGAAAACGGCCATGCTCGAAAGGGTGTCTTTTATGTGCCACCCGCACAAGAGCCAGTCCAGGGGCACTGGCAACGATCTCGCTCGAAAACCCTACAAAGGCCAGTCAGGCGGTACTGGCAACGGTCACGCTCAAGATGGTACATCTTATGTGCCACCCGCACAAGAGCCAGTCCAGGGGCACTGGCAACGATCTCACTTGGCTTGCCGGGTCTTCTCATGCACAGCACATTTCCAAAGGTCTCGGTCAGTAGTCATCGCCTCAGTCAGGCCCAATGTTCGAAGGTCTTGCCTCACCACCTCAGCCCAAGTCTTCCTGGGCCTACCTCTTCCACGGGTTCCCTCAACTGTTAGGGTGTGGCACTTTTTCACGCAGCTATCCTCATTCATTCTCATCACATGTCCAAACCAGCGCAATCGCCTCTCTTGCACACCACAGCTGATGCTTCTTCTGTTCAGCTTTTCTCTCAAGATACTTACACTCTGACGGATATGCACATTGACATTACACATCCAACGGAGCATACTGGCTTCATTCCTTGCGAGCTTACGCATCTGCTCAGCAGTCACAGCCCATGTTTCACTGCCATGTAGCATGGCTGTTCGTACACATGCGTCATACAGTCTGCCTTTTACTCTGAGTGAGAGTCCCTTTGTCGCCAGCAGAGGTAAGAGCTCTCTAAACTTTGCCCAGGCTATTCTTATTCTAGCAGCTACACTTTCAGCGCAGCCACCCCACTACTAACTTGGTCACCCAGATAGCGGAAGCTATCGACTACCTCTAGTTTTTCTCCCTGGAAAGAGATAGAAGTTGTTTCCTGTTTGTTTACAGTGTTTATTGCACCTGAACATCTGCCACATACAAAAACTAACTTTGTAGTTAATCTGCCTTTGATATTGCTGTACCTCTTATGTGTCCATAGCTTGCACCGGGTACATCTTATAGAGTTACTACCTACTCCTTTACTGCATACTGAGTAGGGCCATCTACCTGAAGGGGTTTGTGTTTTATCTACCTTCCTACTTATTAGGATTTTGGTTTTTGCTAGGTTGACTCTAAGGCCCTTCGATTCTAGTCCTTGCTTCCACACCTGAAACTTCTCCTCTAGTTCTGATAGTGACTCCGCAATTAGTGCAAGGTCATCAGCATAGAGGAGCTCTCAGGGGCATCCTGTCTTGAATTCCTCTGTGATCGCCTGGAGGACTATGATAAATAGGAGGGGGCTGAGGAGGGAACCTTTGTGGACCCCTACCTCTACCCGGAATTCATTACTGTACTCATTTCCAACCTTCACCTTACTGGCAGCATCTCTGTACATGGCTCACACAGCTCTCACTAACCATTCTTCTATCCCAAGTTTCCTCATTGACCACCAGATAAGGGATCGGGGGAGCCTGTCAAAGGCTTTCTCCATGTCAACGAAGGCCAGATACAGAGGTTTATCCTGCAGCTGTCTCACTAGAAATATGGCATCAGTGGTGCTTTTACCTGGCACGAACCCAAACTGCATCTCATCTAAATTGATTCGCTCCCTAATTAGTTGGGCTATGACCCTCTCCGTAACTTTCATAACCTGATCTAACAGCTTGATGACTCTGTAATTATTTGTATCTAAAGCGTCACCTTTACCTTTGTAGCAGTTGACTATGGTGCTGCTACACCAGTCATTGGGTATGACTCCTTCGTGTATCACCTGGTTCATAATACGGGTGACTAGGCTGTAGCCAACACTGCCAGATATTTTGAGCATCTCTGCAGTGATTCCTGATGGGCCGGGGGCTTTCCCTGTCTTCATACTCTTAATTGCTTTATCTACCCTGGTACTGTCAACTCGGATAGCTGGTCCCTCTGTTGGGTCGACATACGGCAGGCTCTCTTTCTCCCATTCATTCTCTTTATTAAGCAATCTATCGTAGTGGCATCTCCAGATCTCTTTCTTTGCAGCCTCATTTAGTGCAAGCGTACCATCATCCATGCAAACACATTTCTCTCCTACAACATCACTATTCTCTCTCCTACACTGTCTTGCAACACGAAATACCTCGAATATGTATGTATGTATGTATGTATGTATGTATGTATATATATATATATATATATATATATATATAATATATAAACAAATTAGTGTGCGCATTTATACACAAAAGAGAGGGCAGTTAAAGCCCAAACCACAAGAGTAATTTCAAAGGGAATGAAAAATAAAAATATTTCTATAGTTACCCCTAGACTCAAGTTTCTGTATTAATGTGAAAATAAATTAATTTGCCATTTGTGCTTGTGTATATATGTATATATATATATATATATATACATGTGTGTGTGTGTGTGTATATATATATATATATATATACACACACATATATATATATATATATATATATATACACACACACACACCCACCCGTACATACAGTCACACTCTTTACGCCCATGCCTTCCCCTAATACAATGTTCCTCCACCCCATTCTCAACACTTTCCTCTCCTCCTGCTGCATGCCCCTCCACTCTCCCTCATATGCCACCTCACACATATTCACTCTTAATGCCCTTACAGACATACCATGGTCCCCTGAGACACTCCTATATCTCTCCCCCTCCCTTGTTACACTCTCCATAACACCCAGTCCATCTGCCCTCACTCTCTTAGGGATCACACCTCTCCCTTCTCTCTATCCACACACCCTGCCCAGTCTTCTGTGCCCCTTCATTAGGCAGGTGCTCCTACTTCCTTGTGCATTCACTCTGCCTATTCCGAATATGATCCTATTTAACAAGAGAGGAGGGGAGTGAAAAGTAACACTCTCCTTCTGTAGAGAGACTGTCTAACTGTCTGTCTCTGCATCCGTCCGTCTGTCCATCTTTCCATGCATCCAATCACAAAAACAGATATATAGTTCAAATTTACAGAAAATAAAAGACAGGTGTAGGAACAAGGAGCACATGTATTAGTTGAAAACTTGAGAATGGAAAAGTTTATTATATATTATTTGCATACACACACACACGCACACAAACACACACATATATACATGTAAATACATACATACATACATACATATATATATATATATTTACGTATATATTTATGTATGCATATATATATATATATATATATATATATATATATATATATATATATATATATATATTTACCTATATATGATTACATGTATGTATATACACATTTATCCACGTAATGCAAGCTAATTAATCAGAAAATGTAACGCAGTGTCCATAACTTAACTCAGTACCCCAAAACCTAAAAATTACGTGAGCAGAATAGTACCAACATATTACTGGTACTTAATATTTTCCAGTATGGCGAGATGCTGTGTAAAGTTAGTCCAAATAGTATGTCTTGGCTGGAATGTCTTGGCTTCTAGATTTGATGGATCAGGGCTGAGTTGGGGCTAAACTGCTATAACTAGACTAATACCAACCTTTCCATCTGACAGGTACCATGACCACCACCACTAGCACCAATGTCACCACCACGTTGCCAATTTCTACTCTGGCCACCTCCACAATTTAGTCAAATGCCTTGCCTTGGGCCCTTAATGGAATGAGAGCAGTGCCATGGTGAGGTAGGTATGTCTTGTATTTTATTTATTGATCCTGAAGGAATGAAAAGTAAATCTGATTTCAGCAGAATTTGATCTCAGAACACAGAGAGCCAGAACAATTACTGAAAAGCTGTCAATTTGCTACCATCATGGACAATTAGAAAAAGTAGCTAAACCTCACTCAAATCACACGTGGAACAATAAATTTCTAGCTGGCATTCACTGACTTCATCAACAAGCTTGGGGGAAATGACATGACATCAACAACAACACCAACAATATCACACACACACACACCACTACCAAAATCACCACCACAACCGTCAAGACCAGCAAGATTGACAATCCTTAAATTTATTCAAGATCACCTTTCTTAAACGAGACAATAAATGGAAACGCCTGGGGTAAACTGATACAGTGAAATTATCCTACCTCACCTAAGGTGGCAGTCACGTTGTCCATCGATGTTATTCAAGATAATATTGGCTTACACACTCTGCTCTCTTATTCGGTTCTGCAACAATGAATTTCTAACCTGTTTCTTTATTTTGGGTTTCTTGCAAATATTTCAACAATTTCTATCCTGATTTGAAATGTCAGACTGAACTTTATAGAAGTAAACTGGTTAATTTCAAACTGGGGGGTGCACACACACACATACATGTGTTATGTTACACACACACATATGCTATGTGTGTGTTTCAGTATCTTTGCTTATTTCTGTATTTGAGGGTTATGTAGCTACTATTTATAGCTGGTCTTACAACCATACAGTAATTTCCCTCATTGAACTCTGTGTGTGTATGCGTACGTTGGTGATGTCCAGCAAAACTGACTTTGTAGACAGCCACAAGATTATCCAGGGGCACTGGCAACGCTCTCGCTCGGAAATCCTACGGAGGCTAGTCAGGCGGTACTGGTGACGGCCGCGCTCAAAATGGTGTATTTTATGTGCCACCCACACAAGAGCCAGTCCAGGGGCACTGGCAACGATCTCGCTCGAAAGTCCTTACACATGCCGTGGGCACAAGTGCCAGAAAGGCGATGCTGGGCACAGGTGCCATCACAAATTCACTTTCGCTTGCCCCAATAAGTCTTCGCAAAATGAGTTTCGTGTCCAATTTAACTCGATCTCGATTTCACTTGCCTCAACAGATTTTTGCAAGTGGAGTTTAGTGTCCAATGAAGGAAGGTATGCCTAAGTGGACTGGCTGAGGCCTTAGATTTAGATCTCACTTGGCTTGCTGGTTTTTTTCACGCACAGAATTTGACAGAGTATCTACAGCTGGATGCCCTTCCGAAACGCCAACCACTCAGAGAGTGTAGTGGGTGGTTTTACATGTCATCGGCAAGAAGGCCAGTCAGGCGGTACTGGCAACGGCCATGCTCAAGATGGTGTATTTTATGTGCCACCCGCACAAGAGTCAGTCCAGGGGCACTGGCAACGATCTCGCTTGAAAATCCTATGAAGGTCAGTCAGGTGGTACTGGCAATGGCCACGTTTAAAATGATGTATTTTATGTGCCACCCGCACAAGAGCCAGTCCAAGGGCACTGGCAACAATCTGGCTCGAATGTCCTTAGGCATGCCGCGGGCACAAGCACCAGAATGGCGACGGTGGGCACAGGTGCCATCAAATTTCGATTTCTCTTGCCAAATCTTACTACCCCAAAACCTAAAAATTACGTGAGCAGAATAGTACCAACATATTACTGGTACTTAATATTTTCCAGTCTGGCGAGATGCTGCGTAAAGTTAGCCCAAATAGTATGTCATGGCTGGAATGTCTTGGCTTCTAGATTTGATGGATCAGGGCTGAGTTGGGGCTAAACTGCTATAACTAGACTAATACCAACCTTTCCCTCTGACAGGTACCATGACCACCACCACTAGCACCAATGTCAACACCACGTTGCCAATTTCTACTCTGGCCACCTCCACAATTTAGTCAAATGCCTTGCCTTGGGCCCTTAATGGAATGAGAGCAGTGCCATGGTGAGGTAGGTATGTCTTGTATTTTATTTATTGATCCTGAAGGAATGAAAAGTAAATCTGATTTCAGCAGAATTTGATCTCAGAGCACAGACAGCCAGAACAATTACTACAAAGCTGTCAATTTGCTACCATCATGGACTATTAGAAAAAGTAGCTAAACCTCACTCAAATCACACGCAGAACAACAAATTTGTAGCTAGCATTCACTGACTTGATCAACAAGCTTGGGGGAAATGACATGACAGCAACAACAACACCAACAATATCTCACACACACACCACTACCACAGTCACCACCACAACCATCAAGGTTGACAATCCTTAACTTTATTCAAGATCACCTTTCTTAAACGAGACAATAAATGGAAACGCCTGGGGTAAACTGATACAGTGAAATGATCCTACCTCACCTAAGATGGCAGTCACGTTGTCCATCGATGTTATTCAAGATAATATTGGCTTACACACTCTGCTCTCTTATTCGGTTCTGCAACAATGAATTTCTAACCTGTTTCTTTATTTTGGGTTTCTTGCAAATATTTCAACAATTTCTATCCTGATTTGAAATGTCAGACTGAAGTTTGTAGAAGTAAACTGGTGAATTTCAAACTGGGGGTGCACACACACATACACTAACATACACACACATACGTGTTATGTTACACACACACATACATGTGTTATGTTACACACACACACATATGCTATGTGTGTGTTTCAGTATATTTTCATATTTCTGTATTTGAGGGTTATGTAGCTACTATTTATAGCTGGTCTTACAACCATACAGAGATTTCCCTCACTCAACTCTGTGTGTGTGTATGCGTAGGTTGGTGATGTCCAGCAAAACTGACTTTGTAGACAGCTGCAAGATTATCCACCATCTTTCCAGCAGCAACCTTCGGCCCCTGTTTTGAATTCCATATGTCTAACCCCGCCATTGACATGCTTACAAAATCAAAAAACAATGCATCGTCCATGAATTTCGTAAACCTTTTCTCTTGCTCAGAATTGAATCAACCACCCGCATAGTAAGTCTATGTATGTACATACGTAGTAAGTATATATATATACAAAGGTGTGTATATATAGATATATAAAATTATATTTATATTCATACACACACACACATATATATGTATGTATCAATATATAGATACCTGTCTATATCTATGTGCTTTTATGTATATATCTACATATATACATGTGTGTGTGTGTGTGTGTGTGTGTGTGTGTAAGGTGAGCTGGCAGCAGAATCGTTAGCACACCAGGCAAATTGCTTGGTGCATTTCGTTCGACTTGTTGTTCTGAGTTCTAATCCAGCAAGGTTGACATTTAGGTTCAATGAACTCTGGGACTGATGTAATCAACTTAACCCCTCCCCATTATTGCTGGCCTTGTGCCAAGATTTGAAACCAGTAAATATATACGTAGAGGTAAGCCGTTTATGTTTATGCCTTGCCCCAGTACAATCTGTTCCCTCACCTCCCCCACCACAACACACTATTCCAACTCCTTCCTTTCTTCCACCCATGATCATTCCCCCCCCCTCTGCATGCTCCTCTCCCCCATCACATACACTCACTCTCAATGCCCTCACAAACCTACCCTGGCCCCCTGAGCTGCCCCTATATCCCTCACCATCACCTGCTACACTCTCCACATCTCCATCTGTCTCCCTTCCCACTCTCATGAATCACCCCTACCCCTTGATCTCCTCTGTCCACTCACCCTGTCCAATCCTTGGTATGTCCTTCATTTCATTTATATTTTCTCCCCCACTGTCCCTTAAGAATATGTCCCATCACACATCTCCCCTGCCATTTATTTTTCTCAATCTTTCAAACGGGGACAGCCAAATATCTCCTACAATACGACCCCTATCTCTACCTTGCTCCCAATTATACATTCACTGTGTACATCTGTCAGACGGGACCTTGATGAATGCCATGAGGCATGAAAGTATACTAGCCCTTATATATTTAATATGGAGATGCCACTATGAAAGGTTGCTCAATAAAGAGAATGAATGGGAGAAAGAAAGTTTACTGAATGCCGATCCAACAGAGGGACCAGCTATCCGAATTGACAGTACCATGGTAGATAAAGCGATTAAGAGTATGAAGACAGGGAAAGCCCCTGGCCCTTCAGGAATCACTGCAGAGATGCTCAAAATATCTGGCAGTGTCGGCTATAGCCTAGTCACCCGTATTGTTAACCAGGTGATACACGAAGGAGTCATACCCAATGACTGGTGTAGCAGCACCATAGTCAACTGCTACAAAGGTAAAGGTAACGCTTTAGATACAAATAATTACAGAGGTATTAAGTTGTAAGATCAGGTTATGAAAGTCACGGAAAGGGTCATAGCCCAACTAATTAGGGAGAGAGTCAGTTTAGATGAGATGCAGTTTGGGTTTGTGCCAGGGAAAAGCACCACTGATGCTATATTTCTGGTAAGGCAGCTGCAGGAGAAATACCTAGCCAAAGATAAACCTCTGTACCTGGCTTTCGTTGACATGGAGAAAGTCTTTGACAGGGTCGCCCGATCCCTTATCTGGTGGTCAATGAGGAAACTAGGGATAGAAGAATGGTTTGTGAGAGCTGTGCGAGCCATGTACAGAGGCGCTATCAGTAAGGTGAAGGTTGGCAATGAGTACAGTGAAGAATTCCGGGTAGAGGTAGGGGTCCACCAAGGTTCTGTCCTCAGACCCCCTCCTATTTATCATAATCCTCCAGACGATAACAGAGGAATTCAAGAGGGGATGCCCCTGGGATCTCCTCTATGCTGATGACCTTGCACTAATAACTGAGTCACTATCAGAACTAGAGGAGAAGTTTCATCTGTGGAAGCTAGGACTAGAGTCGAAAGGCCTTAGAGTCAACCTAGCTAAAACCAAAGTCCTAATAAGTAGGAAGGTAGACAACACACAAAGCCCTTCAGGTAGATGGCCCAGCTCGATCTGTAGCAAAGGCGTAGGTAGAAACTCTATAAGATGCACACAGTGCAAGCTATGGACACATAAGGGGTGCAGCAATATCAAAGGCAGGTTAACTAGGAAGTTAGTTTTTTTATGTGGCAGATGTTCAGGAGCTATAAACACTGTAAATGTACAGAAAACAACTTCTGCCACATTCCAGGGAAAAAAACTAGACGTAGTTGATAGCTTCCACTACCTAGGTGGCCAAGTTAATAGTGGAGGAGGGTGCGCTGAAAGTGTAGCTGCTAGAATAAGAAAAGCCTGGGCAAAGTTGAGAGAACTCTTACCTCTGCTGGTGACAAGGGGCCTCTCACTCAGAGTAAAAGGCAGACTGTATGACGCATGTGTATGAACAGCCATGCTTCATGGCAGTAAAACATGGGCTGTGACTGCTGAGGCCATGCGTAGGCTTGCAAGGAATGAAGCCAGTATACTCCAATGGATGTGTAATGTCAGTGTGCATACTCGACAGAGTATCAGTACCTTGAGAGAAAAGTTGAACTTACGAAGCATCAGTTGTGTGCAAAAGAGACGACTGCGCTGGTATGGTCATATAACGAGAATGGATGAGGATAGATGCGTGAAAAAGTGTCACACCCTAGCAGCTGAGGGAACCTGTGGAAGAGGTAGGCCCAGGAAGACCTGGGATGAGGTGGTGAGGCACGACCTTCGAACTTTAGACCTCACCGAGGCGATGACTTCTGACCGAGACCTTTGGAAATTTGCTGTGCGTGAGAAGACACGGCAAGCCAAGTGAGACCTAAATCTAAGGCCTCAGCCAGTCCACTTATGCGTACCTTCCTTCATTGGACACCAAACTCCACTTGCGAAGACCTGTTGAGGCAAGTGAAATCGAAATCGAGTTAAATTGGACACTAAACACCACTTTCGAAGATCTATTGAGGCAAGTGAAATCGAAATCGAGTTAAATTGGACACGAAACTCAGCTTGCGAAGACTTATTGGGGCAAGCGAAAGTGAATTTGTGATGGCACCTGTGCCCAGCATCGCCTTTCTGGCACTTGTGCCCACGGCATGTGTAAGGACTTTCGAGCGAGATCGTTGCCAGTGCCCCTGGACTGGCTCTTGTGTGGGTGGCACATAAAATACACCATTTTGAGCACGGCCGTCACCAGTACCGCCTGACTAGCCTCCGTAGGATTTTCGAGCGAGAGCGTTGCCAGTGCCCCTGGATAATCTTGTGGCTGTCTACAAAGTCAGTTTTGCTGGACATCACCAACGTACGCATACACACACAGAGTTCAATGAGGGAAATTACTGTATGGTTGTAAGACCAGCTATAAATAGTAGCTACATAACCCTCAAATACAGAAATAAGCAAAGATACTGAAACACACACATAGCATATGTGTGTGTGTATGTGTGTGTGTAACATAACACGTGTGTGCGTAACATAACACGTATGTGTGTGTGCACCCCCAGTTTGAAATTCACATAATGCAAGCTAATTATTCAGAAAATGTAACGCAGTGTCCATAACTTAACTCAGTACCCCAAAACCTCAAAAATTACGTGAGCAGAATAGTACCAACATATTACTGGTACTTAATATTTTCCAGTCTGGCGAGATGCTGTGTAAAGTTAGTCCAAATAGTACGTCATGGCTGGAATGTCTTGGCTTCTAGATTTGATGGATCAGGGCTGAGTTGGGGCTAAACTGCTATAACTAGACTAATACCAACCTGTCCCTCTGACAGGTACCATGACCACCACCACTATCACCAATGTCAACACCACGTTGCCAATTTCTACTCTGGCCACCTCCACAATTTAGTCAAATGCCTTGCCTTGGGCCCTTAATGGAATGAGAGCAGTGCCATGGTGAGGTAGGTATGTCTTGTATTTTATTTAGTGATCCTGAAGGAATGAAAAGTAAATCTGATTTCAGCAGAATTTGATCTCAGGGCACAGACAGCCAGAACAATTACTACAAAGCTGTCAATTTGCTACCATCATGGACTATTAGAAAAAGTAGCTAAACCTCACTCAAATCACACGCAGAACAACAAATTTGTAGCTAGCATTCACTGACTTGATCAACAAGCTTGGGGGAAATGACATGACAGCAACAACAACACCAACAATATCACACACACACACCACTACCACAGTCACCACCACAACCATCAAGGTTGACAATCCTTAACTTTATTCAAGATCACCTTTCTTAAACGAGACAATAAATGGAAACGCCTGGGGTAAACTGATACAGTGAAATGATCCTACCTCACCTAAGATGGCAGTCACGTTGTCCATCGATGTTATTCAAGATAATATTGGCTTACACACTCTGCTCTCTTATTCGGTTCTGCAACAATGAATTTCTAACCTGTTTCTTTATTTTGGGTTTTTTGCAAATATTTCAACAATTTCTATCCTGATTTGAAATGTCAGACTGAAGTTTGTAGAAGTAAACTGGTGAATTTCAAACTGGGGGTGCACACACACATACACTAACATACACACACATAGTGTTATGTTACACACACACACACGTTATGTTACACACACACATAAATGTGTTATGTTACACACACACACACATATGCTATATGTGTGTTTCAGTATATTTGCATATTTCTGTATTTGAGGGTTATGTAGCTACTATTTATAGCTGGTCTTACAACCATACAGAGATTTCCCTCACTCAACTCTGTGTGTGTGTATGCGTAGGTTGGTGATGTCCAGCAAAACTGACTTTGTAGACAGCTGCAAGATTATCCACCATCTTTCCAGCAGCAACATTCGGCCCCTGTTTTGAATTCCATATGTCTAACCCCCCCATTGACATGCTTACAAAATCAAAAAACAATGTATTGTCCATGAATTTCATAAATCTTTTCTCTTGCTCAGAATTGAATCAACCACCCGCATAGTAAGTCTATGTATGTACATACGTAGTAAGTATATATATATACAAAGGTGTGTATATATAGATATATAAAATTATATTTATATTCATACACACACACACATATATATGTATGTATCAATATATAGATACCTGTCTATATCTATGTGCTTTTATGTATATATCTACATATGTACATGTGTGTGTGTGTGTGTGTGTGTGTGTGTGTGTGTGTGTAAGGTGAGCTGGCAGCAGAATCGTTAGCACACCAGGCAAAATGCTTGGTGCATTTCGTTCGACTTGATGTTCTGAGTTCTAATTCCAGCAAGGTTCACATTTAGGTTCAATGAACTCTGGGACTGATGTAATCAACTTAACCCTCTCCCATTTATTGCTGGCCTTGTGCCAAAATTTGAAACCAGTAAATATATACATGCATACAGGTAAGCCGTTTATGTTTATGCCTTGCCCCAATACAATCTGTTCCCTCACCTCCCCCACCACAACACACTATTCCAACTCCTTCCTTTCTTCCACCCATGATCATTCCCCCCCCCCTCTGCATGCTCCTCTCCCCCATCACATACACTCACTCTCAATGCCCTCACAAACCTACCCTGGCCCCCTGAGCTGCCCCTATATCCCTCACCATCACCTGCTACATTCTTCATATCTCCATCTGTCTCTCTTCATACTCTCATGAATCACCCCTACCCCTTGATCTCCTCTGTCCACTCACCCTGTCCAATCCTTGGTATGTCCTTCATTTCATTTATATTCTCTCCCGCTGTCCCTTAAGAATATGTCCCATCACACATCTCCCCTGCCATTTATTTCTCTCAATCTTTCAAACGGGGACAGCCAAGTATCTCCTACAATATGACCCCTAACTCTAACCTGCTCCCTATTATACATTCACCTCTCAACTGGCACAAACCCATCTCCCTCAGTGCTACTCATCCCTTCCTGTTGAGACGTCTTCATCTTGCAAGTGACTCGGTGGAGCCATGTTAAAGGCACTTCTATGAAGTGGTTGGCATCTGGAAGGGTATCCAGCCATAGAAACCAATGCAATGTGGCTAACACAGCCTGGTGCAGTCCTATGGCAAACTGTCCACCCCCATAGCAGAACAGAAAGTGGACTTTTCATACACACACACACACACACATTCATACATACATGCATACAGACGGACCGATCACGTGACCGACAAGACTATCCAATGTTGCTACACATCACTGGTCACAATTCACTTTGCACGGTTTTAGCTATCGAATGACCCCCACCCCTCGGGCTAGGCAAGCAAACCATCCCTCTCCACGCCACCGATTTTATCCAACGGAAAGGCAAACTGGAGCAATGTGAAATAAAGTGTCTTGCCCAAGGACACAACACACAGCCCACTCTGGGAATCGAACTCACTATCTCATGATTGTGGAACCGATGCTCTGACTACTGAGCCATGCATCTGGACATACACACACACACATATAAATGTGTGTGTGTGTGTGTGTACAGGAGAGTCTCTCTAATGTGGATCCAACAGAGGGACCAGCAATCCGAATAGACAGCAGCATGGTAGATAAAACCACGAGACGTATGAAGACCAGGAAAGCCCCTGGCCCCTCAAGAATCACCACTGAAATGCTTAAAGTATCTGGTGGTGTGGCATATGGCAGCCCTTAAATGATGATGATGCACACACACACACACACACACACACATAATTATACATATCTATGCAGACAGGTATATATAGCCCAGTGGAGGGGGGCTTCTCACAAGCATTTCCTGTAAGGAGAATTCCCTTCCTGAGAGAATCTACACAGCAAAGGTCTTTGCATGTCTGTGTACAGAAACCTATTAAATATAATACATCTTTAAACATAACACATATTTCAATCAACACTCTTTAGTCAATGTTGAGTTAATGAATTCCTGTGAAACTTTTGCATCTGTCAGAAACTGTTTTCCTGTTCTGTTGAAATGTCTTGACATCACTTGGGTGCCATGAACTATGCATACGGATTCAATGTCCTTCGCAAAAACACTTTTATGTCTTTCATAACCCAGTTGTACACAAACACACACACATATCTTTTATCTCTTACTTGCTTCACTCGTTTGACTGCGGCCATGCTGGGGCACAGCCTTGAAGAATTTTTAGTCAAAGAAATCAACCACCACAATTTATTCCTTATTCTATCGGTCTCTTTAGGGTTCATGTTTCCCTTAATTTTCCAAATTGCAAGAGTAATTTATAGATGCCTTTTATGTGTATCTAGAGCCATTTATTTATGATCCCTTCGAAAACCCTCATTAAATTAGATTATTTCATTTTCAGTTTCCTTTAGGTTTTATGTGTTCTTTTATACGACCAGCCTATATATGTATGTGTATATATATGTATATATATATATATATATATATATATATATATATATATATATATATATATATATATTTATATTTCACACACACACATGTATATATGTATGCATTCATATATATATATATATATATATATATATATATATATTAGCAGAGATACCCAGCGTTGCCCATGTTACATGCAATTGAAGAATGAGACTTTTCTGTTATATTTTCTGTAAGGAACTGGAATACCTATGATTCGAATTTCATCAAAATTGCAGATGAGGGTTCTTTCCCTCTTTACACACCATAAAAAATCCTAATCATGCCACATATTTCCCATACTACTGATCTTTATGCACAGATTCCAAAATTCCAGTCTTATGGAACATATAAAAAGTATTTTGCTCATGGAGCTCTAAAATGTGGGAATTAAGGTCCCTATTGGGGGTAGGTGTGTTAATGTCAACCAGAGAAATTGAATTGTTGGGAATGTTTTTAACTTGGGTCTTATAGTATTGCTCCTGAACATCTGCCACATATAAAAACTAACTTCCTAGTTAACCTACCTTTGATATTGCTGCACATCTTATGTGTCCATAGCTTCCACTGGGTACATCTTATAAAGTTTCTACCTACGCCTTTTCTACAGATCGAGCAGCGCCATCTACCTGAAGGGCTTTGTGGTTTTGTCTACCTTCCTACTTATTAGGACTTTGGTTTTAGCTAGGTTGACTCTAAGGCCCTTCGATTCTAATCCTTGCTTCCACACCTGAAACTTCTCCTCTAGTTCTGATAGTGACCCAGCAATTAGTGCAAGGTCATCAGCATAGAGGAGCTCCCACGGGCATCCCCTCTTGAATTCCTCTGTTATCGCCTGGAGGACTATTGTAAATAGGAGGGGCCTGAGGACTCAACCTTGGTGGACTCCTACCTCTACCCGGAATTCTTCACTGTACTCGTTGCCAACCCTCACCTTACTGACAGCGTCTCTGTACATGGCTCGCACAGCTCTCACTAACCATTCTTCTATCCCTCGTCTCCTCAATGACCACCAGATAAGGGATCGGGGGACCCTGTCAAAGGCTTTCTCCATGTCAACAAAAGTTAGGTACAGAGGTTTATCTTTGGCTAGGTATTTCTCCTGCAACTGTCTTACCAGAAATATAGCATCAGTGTTACTTTTCCCTGGCACGAACCCAAACTGCATCTCATCTAAAGTGACTCGTTCCCTAATTAGTTGTCACGATATACCTCAAGTCTTTGTTCCTCACAGCACATAACATTGGCAAACTTTTTCTCTTCTGCTTCCCCTCTGGCTAAATAAACCTGTCGCTTAGCTTCCCTTCTAGCAGTCTGATGCAATTCCCTGCTACCACCGTTCTTCCAGTCCTTCCAAGCCTGTTTCTTTTCCCTAATGTCTCTGTCAATAACATTGTTCCATCACTACATTATATTGGGTCGAGAGGGGACTTTGCACCATCCACAGATCTGGTCAGTGGCCCTCAGCAGGTTGTCCTGTTGAAACCTCCAGTTGTCTTCTACATCATGTGAAGCTATATCCCCCTCTATTTCGTCAAAGGCTTTGAATAATAAGTCTCTAAATCTCTGTCCATTCGCAGGATCTTTGAGCTTCCAGACCCTTCTCCTCCATGCTGGTCGTCTTCTGGGCAACCACTTAGCTCTAATCCTGAAGTCACTAACTACTAGTCTATGTTGTGGGGTACATTCTTTGCCAGGAAAGGTTTGGGCTTTTATAAGCAGCCATCTTTCCCTTTTCCTGGTGAGGATGTAGTCGATTTGGCTAGTGTGTCTGCCAGAACGGTAGGTGACTAGGTGACTGGCAGGTTTCCTGAAGTTAGTATTGCAAACCATAAGGTCATTTGCATCACAGAACTCCAGCAGCCTGGTTCCCTCTTCATTGCGTGAACCAAAACCATAGCCTCCATGTACGCCATAAAAGCCCCCTGAATGTTGTCCAACATGCCCATTGAAGTCACCAGCCACAAAGAAAAGGTCCCTGTCATTCGTGGACAAGGTAGTCTGCAGGAGGGTGTCATAAAATTGGTCTTTCTGTCCGTTGGGTAGCCTGGGCTGAGGGGCATAGGCCGAGATAATGGTTGCTAACTCATGGTGAAGGACTAATCTAATCTTAAGTATTCTATCGCATACTCTAACCACCTCGATTACCTTATCCACCCATTTCTCTGCAAGAAGTATACCCACGCCGCCGACCCCGTCTGTGTTCCCTGCCCAGAAAATCTTGTACCTGTGTTCTTTGCCTGTGAGGAACCTAGTGGAACCTCCTCTCCACCTTACTTCTTGGAGGCAGCAGATATTGACACATCTCCGTTCAAGCATCTCAATAATCTCACCAGACCTACCTTTCAGTGTGCCGACGTTGAGAGTGCCAACCCTGAGGGTGTGGGAGGTATGGGCCTGTGAGACCCTGGGGCGGGGAACAGCAGCGTCACGTACCTTAAAAGAAAGCTTGCATTTTGCAGAATTCATAAACAATCAGTAGCATTCATTTCAACCTGCATCTACTACACTATCGTATTTTGCACCATATGATCGCTACCTTACATAGGAGATGAACCCTAAGTGGGGGTAGGGGGGAATGGCGTGAAGCCTTTAGAAGTGTTTATGGGAGACAGCCAAGTACTTACGGTACTGGTGGAGAAGGTAGGAACTTCCGGTACTGGTGGGGGGGGTGAGAGGGCGGGTGCACGACAGCCATTGCTGCAAAGGTATTTAGGTCTAGTGGGGGAATTTGGGGTGCGAGCGCTAGTTTTATAGCCCTGGCGAAGCAAGGGGTTAATCGAAAGAGGAGGAGAAAAGAGAGAGAGAGAGTGGGATCGAGAGAGACAGACTAAAGGAGAGAGGGTTAGGCCAGAGCACGAGGGCAATAGAGAGATACTCTTTTGGGATTTATGTCTCATAGAGACAGTAAGTGGTAGAAATATAGAATTGAGAAATAAGAGTTTTCGGTCAGCTAATCTAAGGCAGAGATAAGTGACTATGTGATAAAAATTAAAATTGAATAACTTGAATATCTGAGTGAATTTGACGACATTGTTATGGACAACTGAAATGAATTTGACGACATTATAATGAGACGGACAGAATAGTGGAAGCACTAAGTAAGGTTGGAAGCACTAATATATATATATATATATATATATATATATATATATATATATATATATGTATATATATATACATACATACATATATATGTATATAAATTGCATATGTATGTATTTATATATGTGTGTGTGTGTGTGTGTGTGTATCTAAATATGTATATCTGTATACATATATACTATTGTTTTATTCTTTTACTCATTTCAGCCATGCAGCTGTGGTTATGCTGGAGCACCACCATATATACACACACACACACAAATAGATATATTTATACATTGACAGATAGACAGACAGACAGACAGACAGACAGACTGAGTTTCTTATTTAAAAGCAATTTCCAAAGTCTTCTCCTTTCTTTGGTGGGGTGGAGGGTGTATCAGATTTCTTTTCATGCAGTCTTCTCGTCTTCCCAAGTCTTCATGGGTGTGTTGCATACCCACACACACACACACATGCACACGCAGCTGTTTGCACACACTCATACATATATGCACACACATTGATGCATATACACATGAATAGAAATTGCAAAAGGTCAAAATAATAAACAAATTAAATACACGAAAAGGAAAAAAAAAAAACTGGTTGTTGTGCATTATTAAATGAAATGATTAATACTTGTTGAATAGAAGAAACATCAGGTGAGATTTTATTTGAAATGATCAGTTTTGGGTCAGGCCACAATGACGCCTGTGTCTATGTCTAAGTAAAAGTGTGTGTGTGTGTGCAGATGTGCTTGGGCACACATTTACTTGTACAGAAAGACTGACGTCACTGTGATCTAACCCGAAAACAATCATTTGAAATAAAACTCACCTGATGTTTTCTCTCTTCAAAAAGATTTAGTCATTTAGTCACTCAATAAAGCACAACCTATTTTCTCTGTTTATGTGTTTGCTTTTGCAAGATTCTTCATGCTTCTGCCCCAGTCAACCGAAAACAACAACACCAACAATATCACACACACACACCACTACCACAGTCACCACCACAACCATCAAGGTTGACAATCCTTAACTTTATTCAAGATCACCTTTCTTAAACGAGACAATAAATGGAAACGCCTGGGGTAAACTGATACAGTGAAATGATCCTACCTCACCTAAGATGGCAGTCACGTTGTCCATCGATGTTATTCAAGATAATATTGGCTTACACACTCTGCTCTCTTATTCGGTTCTGCAACAATGAATTTCTAACCTGTTTCTTTATTTTGGGTTTTTTGCAAATATTTCAACAATTTCTATCCTGATTTGAAATGTCAGACTGAAGTTTGTAGAAGTAAACTGGTGAATTTCAAACTGGGGGTGCACACACACATACACTAACATACACACACATAGTGTTATGTTACACACACACACACGTTATGTTACACACACACATAAATGTGTTATGTTACACACACACACACATATGCTATATGTGTGTTTCAGTATATTTGCATATTTCTGTATTTGAGGGTTATGTAGCTACTATTTATAGCTGGTCTTACAACCATACAGAGATTTCCCTCACTCAACTCTGTGTGTGTGTATGCGTAGGTTGGTGATGTCCAGCAAAACTGACTTTGTAGACAGCTGCAAGATTATCCACCATCTTTCCAGCAGCAACATTCGGCCCCTGTTTTGAATTCCATATTGACATGCTTACAAAATCAAAAAACAATGTATTGTCCATGAATTTCATAAATCTTTTCTCTTGCTCAGAATTGAATCAACCACCCGCATAGTAAGTCTATGTATGTACATACGTAGTAAGTATATATATATACAAAGGTGTGTATATATAGATATATAAAATTATATTTATATTCATACACACACACACATATATATGTATGTATCAATATATAGATA
The DNA here is from genome assembly GCF_046866305.1 of Octopus bimaculoides. NCBI lineage: Eukaryota > Metazoa > Mollusca > Cephalopoda > Octopoda > Octopodidae > Octopus > Octopus bimaculoides. The sequence continues at coordinate 38,183 of NW_028315319.1, read as the reverse complement.
CCTGTCTATATCTATGTGCTTTTATGTATATATCTACATATGTACATGTGTGTGTGTGTGTGTGTGTGTGTGTGTGTGTGTGTGTAAGGTGAGCTGGCAGCAGAATCGTTAGCACACCAGGCAAAATGCTTGGTGCATTTCGTTCGACTTGATGTTCTGAGTTCTAATTCCAGCAAGGTTCACATTTAGGTTCAATGAACTCTGGGACTGATGTAATCAACTTAACCCTCTCCCATTTATTGCTGGCCTTGTGCCAAAATTTGAAACCAGTAAATATATACATGCATACAGGTAAGCCGTTTATGTTTATGCCTTGCCCCAATACAATCTGTTCCCTCACCTCCCCCACCACAACACACTATTCCAACTCCTTCCTTTCTTCCACCCATGATCATTCCCCCCCCCCTCTGCATGCTCCTCTCCCCCATCACATACACTCACTCTCAATGCCCTCACAAACCTACCCTGGCCCCCTGAGCTGCCCCTATATCCCTCACCATCACCTGCTACATTCTTCATATCTCCATCTGTCTCTCTTCATACTCTCATGAATCACCCCTACCCCTTGATCTCCTCTGTCCACTCACCCTGTCCAATCCTTGGTATGTCCTTCATTTCATTTATATTCTCTCCCGCTGTCCCTTAAGAATATGTCCCATCACACATCTCCCCTGCCATTTATTTCTCTCAATCTTTCAAACGGGGACAGCCAAGTATCTCCTACAATATGACCCCTAACTCTAACCTGCTCCCTATTATACATTCACCTCTCAACTGGCACAAACCCATCTCCCTCAGTGCTACTCATCCCTTCCTGTTGAGACGTCTTCATCTTGCAAGTGACTCGGTGGAGCCATGTTAAAGGCACTTCTATGAAGTGGTTGGCATCTGGAAGGGTATCCAGCCATAGAAACCAATGCAATGTGGCTAACACAGCCTGGTGCAGTCCTATGGCAAACTGTCCACCCCCATAGCAGAACAGAAAGTGGACTTTTCATACACACACACACACACACATTCATACATACATGCATACAGACGGACCGATCACGTGACCGACAAGACTATCCAATGTTGCTACACATCACTGGTCACAATTCACTTTGCACGGTTTTAGCTATCGAATGACCCCCACCCCTCGGGCTAGGCAAGCAAACCATCCCTCTCCACGCCACCGATTTTATCCAACGGAAAGGCAAACTGGAGCAATGTGAAATAAAGTGTCTTGCCCAAGGACACAACACACAGCCCACTCTGGGAATCGAACTCACTATCTCATGATTGTGGAACCGATGCTCTGACTACTGAGCCATGCATCTGGACATACACACACACACATATAAATGTGTGTGTGTGTGTGTGTACAGGAGAGTCTCTCTAATGTGGATCCAACAGAGGGACCAGCAATCCGAATAGACAGCAGCATGGTAGATAAAACCACGAGACGTATGAAGACCAGGAAAGCCCCTGGCCCCTCAAGAATCACCACTGAAATGCTTAAAGTATCTGGTGGTGTGGCATATGGCAGCCCTTAAATGATGATGATGCACACACACACACACACACACACACATAATTATACATATCTATGCAGACAGGTATATATAGCCCAGTGGAGGGGGGCTTCTCACAAGCATTTCCTGTAAGGAGAATTCCCTTCCTGAGAGAATCTACACAGCAAAGGTCTTTGCATGTCTGTGTACAGAAACCTATTAAATATAATACATCTTTAAACATAACACATATTTCAATCAACACTCTTTAGTCAATGTTGAGTTAATGAATTCCTGTGAAACTTTTGCATCTGTCAGAAACTGTTTTCCTGTTCTGTTGAAATGTCTTGACATCACTTGGGTGCCATGAACTATGCATACGGATTCAATGTCCTTCGCAAAAACACTTTTATGTCTTTCATAACCCAGTTGTACACAAACACACACACATATCTTTTATCTCTTACTTGCTTCACTCGTTTGACTGCGGCCATGCTGGGGCACAGCCTTGAAGAATTTTTAGTCAAAGAAATCAACCACCACAATTTATTCCTTATTCTATCGGTCTCTTTAGGGTTCATGTTTCCCTTAATTTTCCAAATTGCAAGAGTAATTTATAGATGCCTTTTATGTGTATCTAGAGCCATTTATTTATGATCCCTTCGAAAACCCTCATTAAATTAGATTATTTCATTTTCAGTTTCCTTTAGGTTTTATGTGTTCTTTTATACGACCAGCCTATATATGTATGTGTATATATATGTATATATATATATATATATATATATATATATATATATATATATATATATATATATTTATATTTCACACACACACATGTATATATGTATGCATTCATATATATATATATATATATATATATATATATATTAGCAGAGATACCCAGCGTTGCCCATGTTACATGCAATTGAAGAATGAGACTTTTCTGTTATATTTTTTGTAAGGAACTGGAATACCTATGATTCGAATTTCATCAAAATTGCAGATGAGGGTTCTTTCCCTCTTTACACACCATAAAAAATTCTAATCATGCCACATATTTCCCATACTACTGATCTTTATGCACAGATTCCAAAATTCCAGTCTTATGGAACATATAAAAAGTATTTTGCTCATGGAGCTCTAAAATGTGGGAATTAAGGTCCCTATTGGGGGTAGGTGTGTTAATGTCAACCAGAGAAATTGAATTGTTGGGAATGTTTTTAACTTGGGTCTTATAGTATTGCTCCTGAACATCTGCCACATATAAAAACTAACTTCCTAGTTAACCTACCTTTGATATTGCTGCACATCTTATGTGTCCATAGCTTCCACTGGGTACATCTTATAAAGTTTCTACCTACGCCTTTTCTACAGATCGAGCAGCGCCATCTACCTGAAGGGCTTTGTGGTTTTGTCTACCTTCCTACTTATTAGGACTTTGGTTTTAGCTAGGTTGACTCTAAGGCCCTTCGATTCTAATCCTTGCTTCCACACCTGAAACTTCTCCTCTAGTTCTGATAGTGACCCAGCAATTAGTGCAAGGTCATCAGCATAGAGGAGCTCCCACGGGCATCCCCTCTTGAATTCCTCTGTTATCGCCTGGAGGACTATTGTAAATAGGAGGGGCCTGAGGACTCAACCTTGGTGGACTCCTACCTCTACCCGGAATTCTTCACTGTACTCGTTGCCAACCCTCACCTTACTGACAGCGTCTCTGTACATGGCTCGCACAGCTCTCACTAACCATTCTTCTATCCCTCGTCTCCTCAATGACCACCAGATAAGGGATCGGGGGACCCTGTCAAAGGCTTTCTCCATGTCAACAAAAGTTAGGTACAGAGGTTTATCTTTGGCTAGGTATTTCTCCTGCAACTGTCTTACCAGAAATATAGCATCAGTGTTACTTTTCCCTGGCACGAACCCAAACTGCATCTCATCTAAAGTGACTCGTTCCCTAATTAGTTGTCACGATATACCTCAAGTCTTTGTTCCTCACAGCACATAACATTGGCAAACTTTTTCTCTTCTGCTTCCCCTCTGGCTAAATAAACCTGTCGCTTAGCTTCCCTTCTAGCAGTCTGATGCAATTCCCTGCTACCACCGTTCTTCCAGTCCTTCCAAGCCTGTTTCTTTTCCCTAATGTCTCTGTCAATAACATTGTTCCATCACTACATTATATTGGGTCGAGAGGGGACTTTGCACCATCCACAGATCTGGTCAGTGGCCCTCAGCAGGTTGTCCTGTTGAAACCTCCAGTTGTCTTCTACATCATGTGAAGCTATATCCCCCTCTATTTCGTCAAAGGCTTTGAATAATAAGTCTCTAAATCTCTGTCCATTCGCAGGATCTTTGAGCTTCCAGACCCTTCTCCTCCATGCTGGTCGTCTTCTGGGCAACCACTTAGCTCTAATCCTGAAGTCACTAACTACTAGTCTATGTTGTGGGGTACATTCTTTGCCAGGAAAGGTTTGGGCTTTTATAAGCAGCCATCTTTCCCTTTTCCTGGTGAGGATGTAGTCGATTTGGCTAGTGTGTCTGCCAGAACGGTAGGTGACTAGGTGACTGGCAGGTTTCCTGAAGTTAGTATTGCAAACCATAAGGTCATTTGCATCACAGAACTCCAGCAGCCTGGTTCCCTCTTCATTGCGTGAACCAAAACCATAGCCTCCATGTACGCCATAAAAGCCCCCTGAATGTTGTCCAACATGCCCATTGAAGTCACCAGCCACAAAGAAAAGGTCCCTGTCATTCGTGGACAAGGTAGTCTGCAGGAGGGTGTCATAAAATTGGTCTTTCTGTCCGTTGGGTAGCCTGGGCTGAGGGGCATAGGCCGAGATAATGGTTGCTAACTCATGGTGAAGGACTAATCTAATCTTAAGTATTCTATCGCATACTCTAACCACCTCGATTACCTTATCCACCCATTTCTCTGCAAGAAGTATACCCACGCCGCCGACCCCGTCTGTGTTCCCTGCCCAGAAAATCTTGTACCTGTGTTCTTTGCCTGTGAGGAACCTAGTGGAACCTCCTCTCCACCTTACTTCTTGGAGGCAGCAGATATTGACACATCTCCGTTCAAGCATCTCAATAATCTCACCAGACCTACCTTTCAGTGTGCCGACGTTGAGAGTGCCAACCCTGAGGGTGTGGGAGGTATGGGCCTGTGAGACCCTGGGGCGGGGAACAGCAGCGTCACGTACCTTAAAAGAAAGCTTGCATTTTGCAGAATTCATAAACAATCAGTAGCATTCATTTCAACCTGCATCTACTACACTATCGTATTTTGCACCATATGATCGCTACCTTACATAGGAGATGAACCCTAAGTGGGGGTAGGGGGGAATGGCGTGAAGCCTTTAGAAGTGTTTATGGGAGACAGCCAAGTACTTACGGTACTGGTGGAGAAGGTAGGAACTTCCGGTACTGGTGGGGGGGTGAGAGGGCGGGTGCACGACAGCCATTGCTGCAAAGGTATTTAGGTCTAGTGGGGGAATTTGGGGTGCGAGCGCTAGTTTTATAGCCCTGGCGAAGCAAGGGGTTAATCGAAAGAGGAGGAGAAAAGAGAGTGGGATCGAGAGAGACAGACTAAAGGAGAGAGGGTTAGGCCAGAGCACGAGGGCAATAGAGAGATACTCTTTTGGGATTTATGTCTCATAGAGACAGTAAGTGGTAGAAATATAGAATTGAGAAATAAGAGTTTTCGGTCAGCTAATCTAAGGCAGAGATAAGTGACTATGTGATAAAAATTAAAATTGAATAACTTGAATATCTGAGTGAATTTGACGACATTGTTATGGACAACTGAAATGAATTTGACGACATTATAATGAGACGGACAGAATAGTGGAAGCACTAAGTAAGGTTGGAAGCACTAATATATATATATATATATATATATATATATATATATATATATATATATATGTATATATATATACATACATACATATATATGTATATAAATTGCATATGTATGTATTTATATATGTGTGTGTGTGTGTGTGTGTGTGTGTGTATCTAAATATGTATATCTGTATACATATATACTATTGTTTTATTCTTTTACTCATTTCAGCCATGCAGCTGTGGTTATGCTGGAGCACCACCATATATACACACACACACACAAATAGATATATTTATACATTGACAGATAGACAGACAGACAGACAGACTGAGTTTCTTATTTAAAAGCAATTTCCAAAGTCTTCTCCTTTCTTTGGTGGGGTGGAGGGTGTATCAGATTTCTTTTCATGCAGTCTTCTCGTCTTCCCAAGTCTTCATGGGTGTGTTGCATACCCACACACACACACACATGCACACGCAGCTGTTTGCACACACTCATACATATATGCACACACATTGATGCATATACACATGAATAGAAATTGCAAAAGGTCAAAATAATAAACAAATTAAATACACGAAAAGGAAAAAAAAAAAACTGGTTGTTGTGCATTATTAAATGAAATGATTAATACTTGTTGAATAGAAGAAACATCAGGTGAGATTTTATTTGAAATGATCAGTTTTGGGTCAGGCCACAATGACGCCTGTGTCTATGTCTAAGTAAAAGTGTGTGTGTGTGTGCAGATGTGCTTGGGCACACATTTACTTGTACAGAAAGACTGACGTCACTGTGATCTAACCCGAAAACAATCATTTGAAATAAAACTCACCTGATGTTTTCTCTCTTCAAAAAGATTTAGTCATTTAGTCACTCAATAAAGCACAACCTATTTTCTCTGTTTATGTGTTTGCTTTTGCAAGATTCTTCATGCTTCTGCCCCAGTCAACCGAAAACAGGTAGACACCCTACCATCACCCCATGGCCAAGAATACCCTTATGGACAGATGGAAAAGGTGGATCAGAGGCATAAGGACTCCAGAAAACTATGACCAGGTGAGAAAATGTTACATGATAGTTGCTAGTACCAAAGTTATTCTAAAGTATCAAATGTTTGAGTTCAATGAAAAAATATATGCCTAGGAAGAGGGCATGTGGCCAACCTCTTTATGGTATGGTGGGATAAGAGATTCCAAGAACGCTCTGCAGAGAACTCCATAATCCTAACCATGTATTCTCGCTATGTTAATGATTTCAAGAAAGTAGTAAAAACACTTCCACAAGATAACATCTATGAACTAGAAGCAAGCACCATGAAGAGCATCCAGCAAATAGCTAATCCCATCTAACAGGGTGTTAACGAACAATAGATTACCCTAATAAGCACCCCAACTACAAACTACATGTTTTGGACACTCAACTGTAGATGGAAACTAGAAATAGCAAAGTTCAGATTCTCCATTCATACTATGCCAAACCCATGGCCTCCAGATCCCTGTGCCACAGAATACAACAAATGTGGATGATACTAAGTTCAATATCCTGATATCGGACTTGATAAGGGTTATGAGAAAGGAGTCCTAAATGTGTGACCCAACGGAATTGAAGAGACACATACAGTACTTCATCTACTGCTTGCAGTTCTCCAGGGACAGTCAAAGAGAAAGGATCAGGGTGGACAAAGGAGCCGTGACAAAACTCAAGACCATCATAGAGAATGATGCAAATGGGATCTGCCTGCTAGACAAGAGTAAATCATGGCATAGTATAGAAGGGACGAAGAGGAAGATAGGGAAGGCCAGCTCATGGTATGATGGCCAAACGTACCAAAACATCATGTTCATCAATGCTAGCCTTGGAGGAGAACTAACATATTAATTTAGAAGAACCTCGGGTAAATTGAATCCACTGACTGAAGCAGGAAGAAAGGCCAGGAACTGCCATAAAATCCATTCGAAAGAACTCTCTGTACTGACAGGAACTGTATATTGTGTAGGTTATGACCAGATATAAACAGCAAAACTAGGAATACAATTTATAGTGGTGTACAGAGGGATGGTGCAGAATCATGATAAGAATATAAAGAATGTGGTTGTCCAACTGTTTCCACCAATGTCCAGCCCCATTTGAACTGGTGATGCTAGTGCTTGACTATGTCGTATGATGGTGCATCGTCACCATAAACTTCTTTCATCTCATCAAAAGTCTCATTTGGTGTACGACCTTTCAAGTATAAAGAACCTGATCATTGATCTGCATTCAACTGCCTCCATTATAACTGCTTAGTGCACTTCAGCAGCCAAAAAAGACAAACGAATTCTAGTGGAAAGCTGCAATTTACAATGTGACGTGTAGAGACATGTAGGATTCTACCTGTACAAGTTCTGTTTCCTGCAATAACTGGAAGTGGGTGGGTGATAGGACATCGTTAATGAACACCCCTCATTTTTTTGTTAAGCCTTGTAGTTATTCCATCGATCCCTCCATGTAGCACCTTCTTTCTCACTCCCTCATTATATGTCCTCCTCCCTCTCTCATTCTACTCTCTTTGTCTCTCTCTTTCATCTCCTATGTTTAATGTCAGAGGGAGATTTGGACGTTATTTCTAACAAGCTGAGTCACACTATAGATATTTCCTTCAGACATTACCCAGTATAATGTGTGATTTAAAGGGATTTGACTGCTATTTCTACAAGAGAAAATATCAATACAACTATATATACAGATATACAAGAAGCGACTCCCTGTCCTCAAAACGAATAGATTTTTTTCCTGACTTATGGAGAAAGCCAGAAATGTTAAGGGGAGGGGTTAAATCAACATTTACTAAAAGTGATCTAGCTACTAGACAGAGATCCTGTATGACCTTATAGGAAAGTGGGTTATCCATCATTAGATGTATACCTGACTTTCCTATATAATATTAAGAATATAACGGAATGCTGAACTCCGGACTATCAACCTAAACAACATTTATTCAGGTGGTAAATATATATATCTTTAGCTCTTGTTTATTGTTACAGCTTCTGTGTGTGTGAGCATAGTTGTTGGGACATTGTTATGTAGATGTAAGCGAGCTGTCGAGTGTAACTCCGAAAGATGGAGAGTGACAGCTAAACACGTCCATGCTCTATTGCTGGCCAGCAAGAAAGAGACTGTCTCCAGGTTGGAATGTTGGAGACACTGCTTGACACGTCCATGCTCATGGCCGGCCGACCGAGAAAGAGATAGAATAGAAGCGGGAACGCTTGGTTGTTTAATTCCACGCATGCGCACGGCGTTACTACAGGGCTACCTTGCCAGTGCGGAAACGCACGATAATATGAAATCTGTTAGAACGCCTGAGGCAGGATGGCCACTGAAAACCACCCACAAGATGTAGCACAAAACACACACAAAGAAAAATGAAAGAAATGAAATGTACACTCGTGTGATACATGCATGCAATGTACAAATGAAATGACAATGACAAAACAACCATGATGACAACTGTCCAGGAAACTGGAATCACGCAATGTAAAAGTCTGATTGTTTGTTTTCCCTGAAAGGAAAGAAAATATATGAGTGCACTAGTGTGTGTGTAAGTGAAAACACAGAACAAGTGAAAGTGTCTGTAGAGAAAAAATCCAGTTCGTACAAGAGTCCCACAAGGAGATAGAATGTCCTGTTGAAACTTGGCGACGTCGGGAGGAATGCTTGTAGTTGGTAGTAGTAATTGTTGTCGTCACGGTGGTAATCTTGGTTGAACGAAGCTGGTGGTGAAAAGGCTGTTCGTTGATGATGGTTGAAGAGGTGCGCTTTTTACAGACGGTCGACAGACAAATCTCTGTACGGCCATTAGCGAAAACCTCGAAGAAAAATTTTCTTAACCCAAGATGAAAGAACGACCGTGCGAACTCAAAAGGACAAATGGTGACAAATGGAAAAACAGAGGACTCCTTTTATTTAAACGTGTCACACGGTCGAATACAAAATATATATCAATGATGATATACAAATAATGTTATACTTCGATAACATAGATTTCGTAAATACCAGTAATGAGACGATAGAAAAGACAACCGTATGAAATGAATAACAAGAGTTATTTAGTGTGGCATAAAAGATGTATGTGTATGTGAGAGTGTGAATGCGACATATAAGAACATAATAAAAGACAGGCCGTCTATATGTATGTGAGATATCACAGCAGATAGAAAGTCAGAACACGTGAGAGTTTTATACCAAGTTTTTTTTTTAAGTACACAATTGGAAAGTCGCAGGCTGTAATTCTTGTCTGTTTATCGTGAGTGGAAAAATCCACTCTAACAGAGGCGAGATAAAAACCGCGCTTGTTGATGTTGGTAATACGTAATTCAGTTTCCATGGCCGTATTTGTTCTTTAGTCGGGGTTCACCAGTTATAGGTTGGTATTGTAGCTCAGCGGGCTGCGTGTTCGAATCACGTCGGGGGTCACCAGTATTGGAAAGTTGGTTATACATCATTAGATGTATACCTGACTTTCCTATATAAAATTTAAAATATAACGGAACGCTGAACTCCGGACTATCAACCTAAACAACATTCATTCAGGTGGTAAATATATATATCTTTAGCTCTTGTTTGTTGTTACAGCTTCTGTGTGTGTGAGCATAGTTGTTGGGACGTTGTTATGTAGATGTAAGCAAGCTGTTGAGCGTAAGTCTGAAAGATGGAGAGTGACAGCTAAACACGTCCATGCTCTATTGCTGGCCAGCAAGAGACTGTCTCCAGATTGGAATGTTGGAGACACTGCTTGACACGTCCATGCTCATGGCCGGCCGACCGAGAAAGAGATAGAATAGAAGCGGGAACGCTTGGTTGTTTAATTCCACGCATGCGTGAGACGTTACTACAACCTCATATATACATGCATTAGAAAGTACACTGTAATTAGAGCTTTAATTGGCTGGTAATTCCAACGAGCCTTCCTACAATGCAGATACATTCTTCAGACCTAACACAGCATGATGTGTGATTTTAGGAAATTTGACTGCTATTTCTAGAAGCATATATATTAATATAACTATATATGATATATATTATTGTAGTTATAGTATGTGTGTGTGTATGTTCATAAGACAGCGTGTTGGCAGAATCCCTCACATGTCAGAGGAAATGCTTGCAGCCATTTTGTACAGTTTCACATTGTGAGTTCAAATTCTGGTGAGGGTAACTTTGCATCTGATTGTTCCATGGTCATGAATTGAGCACAAATCATGTAATAGGGTCAATGTAATCGATTAGCTGCCCACAATAATTGCAGGCCTTGTGCTAAAAGTAAAATGAGAATTATTACGTAAATAAATGAATAGAAAGATGGAGAGGGAGAGAGTGAGTGATGTTACACTGTGTGTGTGTGTGTGTGTGTGTGTGTGTGTGTGTATAAGCCAGTGAGGTGAAAGAATCGTTCACACGCAGGGTCGATGGAGTCGATTAGCTGCCTCTACTAGAATTCCAGGCCTTGTGCCAAGAGACAAAGAATAATCACATGTGTATGGTAGAAAATGGTGCCCTGGGACTGAATGTCTATACGGGGGAGGGTTGCAAGGAAGGTATCTGATTCCAAATGCTGTTAAGAAGAGCTGATAATAGACAGACAGGTAATTCTGTGATTCAAGGAGACTTGACTGCTATTTCTTGCAGAAGGCCTAGTGTCCATTAACCATTGATACATGAGATATTTAAATATTTTTCTTTCTGCTTCTTTCTATATTTTGTCCATGCTGGAGTTCTGATTTAAGCATCCCATATAATCACTCCTAACAGTTTTGTTTTTTCAATTTCCAGGAAATTTTGTTTTAATTTTTTGAAATTTAAAACAATCTTTTAAAATTTTTTCTTTAAAATGCAGATTTAGAAAATGGACAGTCTGGACTTTGTGCTTAAACCCCAGCAAAAGATCATTAAATGAATTTATTGAGAGAAATATGATGAAAGCATCAATACATGAAAGTGTTAAAAATAACAGCTAAATAGCACTTAAAAAACACAAAAACAATCTTTCCTTTTCACTTTTGCATAACTGTATCAATTTCTGTGTTGAGAACAAATTCACAAAACTCTTCTGAAAATTCCAGAAAATAATAAAGTTATGAGGGGTTGTATGGAGTGTTTACTTCAAAATTGCCCTTTCTCTTTCTTCATATATGTTTGCTAAAGTCTTGCTGTTGTTTCTAGCATATCAAGTGCTGCAGTTAAATGGACCTGTTGTTCATTTGTTGAAAGACAGCCATAGAATTTATAAACTGCAATTAATTTCAGTAGGCTGGAGGGGCATTTGGCTGCTGTTTCTAACAGATCTAGCTCTCATGTACAATTCAACTGTCACTGGTCACATACATAAATATGTATAAAGTTATGTTAAGACACTATGGTGTTATTGGAAGGGGATTTGGCTGCTATTTCTAACAGATCCTACATTCATTAACCTTTTATACATCATGAATTTAATTTTCTTTTCTGGGTCTTGATGGTTGTGGTGGTGACTGTGGTAGTGGTGTGTGTGTGTGTGTGTGTGTGTGTATGCTTGTGAGTGTGATATTGTTGGTGTTGTTGTTGCTGTCATGTCATTTCCCCCAAGCTTGTTGATCAAGTCAGTGAATGCCAGCTAGAAATTTATTGCTCCACGTGTGATTTGGGTGAGGTTTAGCTACTTTCTCTAATAGTCCATGCTAGTGGTGGTGAACGGATATGTTCATCTAAGTTAAATGAACGGATATGTTCATCTAAGGATACACTATTTTAGGTAGTTTATAGTAGATTTCTAATTCTCAAGTGAAATTAATTGTTGGTTTTTTGTAAACTTAATTTTTTAAAAGCCTAGCAAGGGAGAAGGGCCCTGCCAATGGCCCTTTATTTTTCCAGGGTCTGTGAGAGTGGTGAATGGAAGAAAGACATTCTCAAAACAAGAGACCTAACATGAATGCATACAACAGAGAAATCCTCTGCTAAAAGCATCCCAAGGGCCAGGTGATGGTGTTGAAAAAGGTGATAGATTAAGTCTGCAACCCAGGGAGGCAACAAAAAAGATTTGAACTCAGATCACAAAACAACCACATTACATACCCAAGATGCAGATAAGATAGAGATTTTTTTAATTTATTTACGGCCTCAAACATCTCATAATACCTTGCGCTTTAGTTTTGCCCCCTATTATTTATCTTGTTTCTCTCCATGAAATTCAATTGAATTCAGTTGTTGTCTTATATTCATGCTTATTCATTTTCTAAGCTTCCTAAATTCATGCTACGTTATATTCTAATCACCCAGAATTCATTGCTCTTTTAAAAAATTACGATTTATGCATTGTTGTCTCTCAAATATTTAAAATCTACAATTAAGAGCCCTATCTACTCGCTGGCGGTACCTACCCACCACTACCCATTTTCCTTTATTCAAAAATTCTTATCGCTCCTTAAAATTATGGCTTTTAAGTGTTGATTTCTCAGCCCAAGAATTACAGCGTGATGTGCTGCTTGACTGGTCCCCCCCGCTCTCTCTCTCTCTCTCTTTATATATATATATGATGATGATGATGATGATCTTTTCTCCCGCCATGCCTCTGTCTACCCCTCCATCCTCTCTCTCCTTCGTAGTTTTCCTTAAGGTCTTCAGGTTCTGGCTATATATAAATGAGAAACCCATTCTAAATTATCTCGCTGACATACTACGACGAAATACCCAAGATGCAGATAAGATAGAGATTTTTTTATTTATTTACGGCCTCAAACATCTCATAATACCTTGCGCTTTAGTTTTGCCCCCTATTATTTATCTTGTTTCTCTCCATGAAATTCAATTGAATTCAGTTGTTGTCTTAAATTCATGCTTATTCATTTTCTAAGCTTCCTAAATTCATGCTACGTTATATTCTAATCACCCAGAATTCATTGCTCTTTTAAAAAATTACGATTTATGCATTGTTGTCTCTCAAATATTTAAAATCTACAATTAAGAGCCCTATCTACTCGCTGGCGGTAACCCGCCCTCCCACCCCCTCCACCGGAAGTTCATTCCTCTGTCATCCCACCCCCTCCACCGGAAGTTCATTCCTCTGTCATCCCACCCCCTCCACCGGAAGTTCATTCCTCTGTCATCCCACCCCCTCCACCGGAAGTTCATTCCTCTGCCATCCCACCCCCTCCACCGGAAGTTCATTTCTCTGTCATCCCACCCCCTCCACCGGAAGTTCATTCCTCTGTCATCCCGCCCCCTCCACCGGAAGTTCATTCCTCTGTCATCCTGTCAACCTCGGCTGTCTCCCGGAACCCATCTAGTGGCCTTGGCCATCCTCTCCCCTACCTTTGGGTAGCGCATTAAGGTTGAGAAATGTTTGCAGGTTGTAGGTACTGTTTTGCTTATGAATTCTTCCAATTGCAAGTTTTCTTTTCAGGTACACGACACTGCTTTTCCCCTTCCCAGGCTACAGGCCCACACCCCCAACACCCATACTGTTAGGATTGGCACTCTCAACGTCGGTACGCTGAAAGGTAGATCTGGTGAAATTGTTGAGATGCTTGAACGGAGACGCGTAGATATGTGCTGCATCCAGGAAGTAAAATGGAGAGGAGGTTCTGCAAGGTTCCTCACAGGCAAAGAACACAGGTACAAGATTTTCTGGGCAGGGAACACTGACGGGGTCGGGGGCGTAGGAATACTTCTAGCGGAGAAATGGGTGGATAAGGTAATCGAGGTCGTTAGAGTAAGTGACAGAGTACTTAAGATCAGACTAGTGCTTCATCATAGATTAGCTACTGTCATCTCAGCCTATGCACCTCAACCTGGGCTACCAGATGGTCTGAAAGACCAATTCTATGACACCCTCTTGCAAACTACCTCGTCGACGAGTGACAGGGACCTTCTCTTTGTGGCTGGAGACTTCAACGGTCATGTCGGACGTCGTGCTGGGGGCTTCCATGGCATACATGGAGGCTATGGCTTTGGTTCCCGCAACGAGGAGGGAACCAGACTGCTGGAGTTCTGTGATGCAACCAATCTTATGGTCTGCAATACCAACTTCAGGAAACCTGCCAGTCACCTAGTCACCTACCGCTCCGGCAGACACTCTAGCCAAATCGACTACATCCTCGCCAGAAATAGGGAAAGAGGGCGGCTTATAAATGCCAAAACCTACCCTGGCGAAGAATGTACCCCACAACATAGATTAGTAGTTAGCGACTTTGGGATTAAGGCAAAATGGGTGCCCAGAATTAGACAGGCTTGGAGAAGAAGGGTGTGGAAGCTTAAAGACCCTGCAAACGGACAGAGACTTAGAGACAAGTTACTTGAAGCATTTAACGAAATAGAAGGGGATATAGCATCATACAACGTGGAAGACAATTGGAGATTTCTGCGGGACAACCTGTTGAAAGCCACCGACCAGATTTGTGGGTGGTGTAAGGTCCCCTCCCGACCCAGAGTAACGTGGTGGTGGAACAAGGAGGTAGACAGGGCTATTAGACAAAAGAAACAAGCTTGGAAGGACTGGAAGAACGGTGGTAGCAGGGAATTGTACCAATGTGCCAGAAGAGAGGCTAGGCGACAGGTTTATTTAGCCAGAGGGGAAGCAGATAAGGAAAGATTTGCCAATGTTCTGCGCCGTGAGGACCAAAGACTCGAGGTATTTCGTGTTGCAAGACAGTGTAGGAGAGAGAATAGTGATGTTGTAGGAGAGAAATGTGTTCGCATGGATGATGGTACGCTTGCATTAAATGAGGATGCAAAGAAAGAGGTCTGGAGATGCCACTACGATAGATTGCTTAATAAAGAGAATGAATGGGAGAAAGAGAGCCTGCCTTATGTCGACCCAATAGAGGGACCAGCTATCCGAGTTGATAGTACCAGGGTAGATAAAGCAATTAAGAGTATGAAGACCGGGAAAGCCCCCGGCCCATCAGGAATCACTGCAGAGATGCTCAAAATATCTGGCAGTGTTGGCTATAGCCTAGTCACCCGTATTACGAACCAGGTGATACACGAAGGAGTCATACCCTATGACTGGTGTAGCAGCATCATAGTCAACTGCTACAAAGGTAAAGGGGACGCTTTAGATACAAATAATTACAGAGGCATCAAGCTGTTAGATCAGGTTATGAAAGTTACAGAGAGGGTCATAGCCCAACTAATTAGGGAGCGAATCAATTTAGATGAGATGCAGTTTGGGTTCGTGCCAGGTAAAAGCACTACTGATGCCTTATTTCTAGTGAGACAGTTGCAAGAGAAATACCTAGCTAAGGATAAACCTCTGTACCTGGCTTTCGTTGACATGGAGAAAGCCTTTGACAGGGTCCCCCGATCCCTTATCTGGTGGTCAATGAGGAAACTTGGGATAGAAGAATGGTTAGTGAGAGCTGTGCGAGCCATGTACAGAGATGCTGCCAGTAAGGTGAGGGTTGGAAATGAGTACAGCAATGAATTCCGGGTAGAGGTAGGGGTCCACCAAGGTTCCGTCCTCAGCCCCCTATTATTTACCATAGTCCTCCAGGCAATCACAGAGGAGTTCAAGACAGGTTGCCCCTGGGAGCTCCTCTATGCTGATGACCTTGCCCTAATTGCGGAGTCACTATCAGAACTAGAGGAGAAGTTTCAGGTGTGGAAGCAAGGTCTAGAATTGAAGGGCCTTAGAGTCAACCTAGCTAAAACCAAAATCCTAATAAGTAGGAAGGTAGATAAAACACAAACCCCTTCAGGTAGATGGCCCTGCTCAGTATGTAGAAAAGGAGTAGGTAGTAACTCTATAAGATGTACCCGGTGCAAGCTATGGACACATAAGAGGTGCAGCAACATCAAAGGCAGGTTAACTAGCAAGTTAGTTTTTGTTTGTGGCAGATGTTCAGGTGCAATAAAGACTGCAAACAAACAGGAAACAACTTCTATCTCATTCCAGGGTGAAAAACTAGAGGTAGTCGATAGCTTCCGCTATCTGGGCGACCAAGTTAGTAGTGGGGGTGGGTGCGCTGAAAGTGTAGCTGCTAGAATAAGAATAGCCTGGGCAAAGTTTAGAGAGCTCTTACCCCTGCTGGCGACAAAGGGACTCTCACTCAGAGTAAAAGGCAGACTGTATGACGCATGCGTACGAACAACCATGCTACATGGCAGTGAAACATGGGCTGTAACTGCTGAGGACATACGTAAGCTCGCAAGGAATGAAGCCAGTATGCTCCGTTGGATGTGTAATGTCAATGTGAATACCCGTCAGAGTGTAAGTATCTTGAGAGAAAAGCTGAACATTAGAAGCATCAGTTGTGGCGTGCAAGAGAGACGATTGCGCTGGTATGGACATGTGGTGAGAATGGAGGAGGATAGCTGCGTGAAAAAGTGCCACACCCTAACAGTTGAGGGAACCCGTGGAAGAGGTAGGCCCAGGAAGACCTGGGCTGAGGTGGTGAGGCAAGACCTTCGTACATTGGGCCTCACCGAGGCGATGACTACGGACCGAGACCTTTGGAAATGGGCTGTGCGTGAGAAGACCCGGCAAGCCAAGTAAGATCGTTGCCAGTGCCCCTGGACTGGTTCTTGTGCGGGTGGCACATGAGATGCACCATTTTGAGCGTGGCCGTTGCCAGTACCGCCTGACTGGCTCCTGTAGGATTTTCGAGCGAGATCGTTGCCAGTGCCCCTGGACTGGCTTGTGCGGGTGGCACATAAAAGACACCATTTCGAGCTTGGCCGTTTTCGTGCGGGTGACACGTAAAAGCACCCACTACACTCTCTGAGTGGTTGGCGTTAGGAAGGGCATCCAGCTGTAGAAACTCTGCCAAATCAGACTGGAGCCTGGTGTTGCCATCCGGTTTCACCAGTCCTCAGTCAAATCGTCCAACCCATGCTAGCATGGAAAGCGGACGTTAAACGATGATGATGATGATGATGATGAAGAAATCTTGTCAAAAATATAATTCCATCAGACCACCACCTCAGACGGGCATTTTAACTATCGACCCTTGCATAATAAAAATCAAAATTAATCTCGGCATGATTTGAACTCAGCAGACAAAGACTCAGTATAAATACCACAAGGTATTAAGTCCAACGTTCTAACGACTCTACTAATTAATCTTTTTCTTCTTTCAATCAATCAAATTCTTTAAACTGATTTTTTAAAATTTTAATATTAAACTTTGAATATAAATGAAATTGTTCTGGTGATTTCATTTCTATTTTATATCTTGAAGCAAACAAGAAGAATTGTTTAAATATTAAACAATTTGGTGACAACATATATTTTCTCTCTCAGCACATCTTTATCCTACATCAACCTTTTTAATGTGCAATGCATTAAATATGTTTTTTCACCATCTTCGATATTATTTACCAGATGGATGGCTTCTGAGAATTACTTCACATTTTCTGCAATTATTATAAACTCTATTACAAAACCAACAGCAAAGTCCCAAAGGTGCCCCTAAAAACATGTTAGATAATAATGACTTATGGGTGGGGTCATGGCTAGAATGTCTGACCATAGGGTTACTAGATAAGAATTGACTTTCAGTTAAACATCAACAACAGAAACCATAATTTTAATTTATTTTAAACAAATATATTTGTTACATTTCAAATATTCAGTTTATAAAAATAATTTTCATATTTCAACTTTATAAATTGTATTTTGACATTATAAAAGTTAAACATCCTATTAAATTTAAGAAGATTATATTTTTGATATATTTTTATAAATTACATTTAAATATTGTATTTGAAGGAATAATTTATGTTATATTTTGGTAAATTTCGAAATATTCTTGGAGATTTCTGTGGAATTATCAACTTGGTTGAGAAATAGAATAGTGATGGGTTTTTTTTAAGTGTAGATTTGTGGAT
>NW_028315319.1:0-17500 GCF_046866305.1 Octopus bimaculoides | reverse complement strand
CATGTGTGCAAAGCTACAGTTGTACTTGTATGTTTATGCGTGTGTGTGTGTGTGTGTCTGTCTGTGTGCATATGTCAGCTCATGTCTCCTTGTCTTGTCATCAGCTGCTAATTATAAACAAATGTCACGTCACACAGTGTCGTTTGTTTGCAGTGTTCCACCAGAAAACATATCCAACCATTGTGCTGTTCATGTTTGAAGAACTTGGTGAAATATTCTCTTGCTTGAAACCAGGTGAGGATTGGTGACCCTCATCGAGTGTAGTCATACACTTGACTGAGTGGGACTCACAAGAACCTGGCAAGAAACAAAACAAAATTATGAGAGGGAAAATACAGAAGAGAAAATACATCATCTGATGTATTATAAAGGTTTTGACATCCATTTTCCCAAACTGGCATGGGTAGGACAGTTGAAGAGGAAGCAGTGAGCCAGAGGACATTGGTGAGCTCCAATGAAAGATTTGGCAAGATTTCTACAGCTGGATAATCTTCCTAACACCAAATGCACACACACACGTGTGTGTGTGTGTGTGTTTATGCGTGCATGAGAATATATGAATGTATAAACATGGGTTTACTTATGTTTGATTGTACATCTGATTTTGCATGCTAGCATGGGTTAGATGAATATATTATTGCAGCATTGTTTTAGAGACAGACAGCCTTCCTATTGCTCACCCAAAACCATTTTGCAAGAACAAAAGTTCTTATTTCCCATGTCTTCCAAGGAGGGGGTGATTGGTTGACAGATGTGTCTGCTTGGAGCAACTTAAAACAGATTGCAAACATAAACAAATGTACAGACACCTACACCCACACACTCAGCTCGAGTTCACTGCTTCCTGTAGCAGAAACAGCTGGAAGCTAATGGAAGTGATTACATAACTCATCTTCTTTTGTTGTTCATTAATTCATATCTATAAACATACATATATACATACACAGACACAAACATTTATACACGAGTATGTGAAGGTATATTCATATAATTACACGTGTGTCTATGTATATGTATGTGTATATGTATATGTGTGTGTGTGTGTATATATATATATATATATATATATATATATATATTTGTATTTAGCAGAAGTAACAGAGTGACCCAAGATCCAAAAGTTTCGTTTATTAGCATTTATCAAACTGGTTGTGTTTGTGTGAAGCCTTTTTGAAAGTTTATAGAAATCCACATTTTCCACTTTTTCGTAAAAAATTTTACATCAATGGAATTTTCTCGATCTGAACTTTGTGTGATTTAAGGGAGATTTGGCTGTTGTTTCTAGCAACTTTGATATTTCATCGCTGCTACCTGGAACGCCATTCTTACACACGCGCTCAACATAAAAATATAGAGAGTAAGAGTAAAAGAGGGAGAGAGAGAGAAAGTGATACATACAACGTCATAGATTAAACTTTCATCTCAGTATTCTTTACCTATTTTTCATAACATTGATACGTAAAAACACACACAACCACACATACATGACCTGTGACAACAACATACACATTGCTCTCAATCTCTATCCATTTCTCCTCCTCTTCCTCTCTCGCTCTCTCAAACGTATACACGTGCAAGTAAACACAGTCATTCACATCGTGGTATATTTACAAAACATTGATGCCATAACTACAGAGTTGTATCCCCCAACTTTGGAAGGTCATAACTTTCATAAAAATGAATATTTATTTGTGAAATTTTCTATGCATATATTATTTATTATGTAGATTCCAAATATACAAAAATTTTCGGTGAAAGTGTTTTGGAAGGGGGTGGGGTACAATATTCGGAAATTCCACTTAAATTCCTCTTAACTTCCAGGAAAATGAATATTTTTTCATGAAATTTTGTACAAATGTACCTTGATGTATGTACATTTCAAGCATATAGGAATTTTGAAGGAAACAACTGCAGGTTATTTTTGAGAAGTGTTCCCCACTCGGTGGTGTTTCGGAGCAAGTCGTCCATATTTGTTTCATTTTTCTCTATTATGTGCTTATGTGCATCCTTAGATTTCTAATGAAGTAATAGGCAGTGAAGAGAAGCAGTCATAAGAAAACTTTTAACTACCCCTATTCCTTTCTCTCCCCCTCTCTACTTCTTCCTCTCTCGCTCTCTCAAAAGCATACACGTGCAAGTACACAATCATTCAGTAAAATATAACTCATGTTCGTCAATGTTTTGTAAATTTACCACGATTTTCACTAGGGTGTTAGGGTTAGGGTTTTAGGGTCAGGGTTAGGGTTTAGGATTAATGTTACGGTTACGTTTTTTAGGGTCAGGGTTAGGGTTAGGGTTAGGGTTTAGGGTTAGTGTTAGGATTAGGTTTAGGATTAGGGTTGGGTAATCGTGCGGATGTTAATTTGAAAAATTACAGATATGTGAAAAGTACCGACCCTGCCATCTATTATAACTTTTGTTGTTCTGTTTAATATATACATAGATTATGCCTCCAAAGAAGAGAGTTTGCTGGGGAAAGACAGCAACCGGTTTAAAATGACAGCAACAGACTGCAGTAATGCACCACATTCCAGAAGCTATTTTGAACATAATGCAAAATGGTGCATCAACATCTTCTGCCCAATCTGATAGAATTCTGGCAAAACTGTGTAGCAACAGATCGCCAGCAATTGCTTCATCAGAAATTGCCGTCCTAGCTCCTGCTAAAAGGGATTACCCTGCTATGTATAATCAGGGCAGCACAAAAAGTTGTTTTGCACAAGCATTTCTATAGCCAATTACACGGATGAAATTTACGTATGCTTAATAATTTTACGCAAAACAGCCTTCAGACTTTCCCTATTAATTTCATCGTCTTTTGAATTATGAACATATTTACATCATAAGGGTTTTTTCGTTGTAAGGCTTTCTGTTTTTAGTTGATTTTCAGCTAGCAAGACTTATCGTAGATGGCGTAATAAGTCACACCCGGACAAGGTCGGGTTATACTGCTAGTATATTATAAAAGTATGCATCTATGAGTTTTATGCGTTTAAAAAACATAGCAAAGACGTGTGTGTGTATATGTGGGTATATATCAATATACATGTGTATAAATGTTCCTTTATGGTGTATATGCTTCTTCCCTAAGAACTGGCAGAAAAATGGATATTCTTCATGGAATTTCCTACAAATATGCTTCACATGCTGTAGATTCCGATTAATATGGGCATTTATTGGAAAAACCATTTTTTTTTTCTTTCATAACAAAAGGCGAATCTTGTGAATTTTCTAAAACTGCTTTTCCCACCCAGAGACAAACGGTTTTCACAATGAATTCCGATTGAATCGGAATCTAAACCATCCGAAGAATATTTGTAGAAAATTTCATTAAAAAAATACCCATTTTCATGAAAGTTATGAAGGGGAAAAATGTCGTGGAAGTTTCATTAGAAAATATCCATTTTCCGGGAAGTTATGAGGAAACAAAGTCGATGGGGTGTACATCTGTACTTATGCCCCAAAGTCAGTGGGGCACAATTCTGTTGTTATGCCGAAATATTTATAAAAGAGGATGTATATAAAATTGTGTAGAAACGTATGTGTGTATATATATGTTTGTGTATAAATTATACATGTATATGATTAAGTTTCAAAAAGAAATATCACAAGATATTAGAATATTTAATGTATTGGATAATTTCCGACTCTATTCTATAGGATTGCCGATACATTAATATAGACGTAAATATATAACCTAAAATTATATACACAGGAAAGCAGAATATTATATATGCATACATATTTATATATACACTCAGATATATATATACACCTGCAGACATATACATACAATTATACATTCTTATACAAAGCTTTCTTGCACACACATAAGCATTCAGTCCCACTGAGTGGCACCTTGAGCAAGTGTCTTCTACGATAGCCTTGGCTCGACCAAAGCCTTCTGAGAGGATTTGGTAGACGGAAACTGAAAGAAGCCCGTTGTATGTTTGCGTTTGGCCCCGAACATCGTTTGACAATGGATGTTAGTGTGTTTACGCCCGCGTAACTTAGCGATTCGGCAAAAGTCACCGATACAATAAGTACAAAGAATAAATCCGGGATCAGTCTGTCCGTCTAGAGGTGGTGCTCCAGCATGGCCGTAGTCAAATGATTGAAACAGGTAAAAGAAAAAAAAAGAATACCTTATGATATGCATAGAGAAATGGTAAGGGGAGGAATGAAATCCATCTGTGGCCACCCATACTTAAGGACATTTGATGATATTTCTGGTCTGGCATCACACAAACTGCCCAGTCTGGAGTCTCCGCCGCATCCCGTTCAAATGTGTCTGTCCGTTGCCTAGCAACAACAATTTGAATAAAAAAAAAGAAAACGCGGAAAAAAAAAGGCGGAAAATCCGAGCTTATTTTTAAGCTCTGTCTAAATGATTTATTTTCGGTAAAACAGACATTGTCAGCATTTTTGTGAATTAAGAAATGTTCAAAGAAATAAAATGTGTCACAATTAAGTCATAATTAGGAATTATAATTAATTTACACCTGAAAAAAACAAAGGAAAAAACCTTGATATGAACGGAAGACGAGTGAAGTAAAGAAATGACTGCTGCATTTGGGTGTGTGTATATGTATGTATTTATGTATGTATTTATGTGTACGTTGGCTGGTAAATATATATAAGTGTGTATGTATATGTAAGTGTGTATGAATATTTCTATATAGTGAGAGAGACAGATAGTGGAGAGAGTGATGTATATACATACTAGCAGAAGTGCCTGGCGTTGCTCGGGGCTTAATTGCTGTAAAGTACTGTTGATTCTACTCAATTATGATTATTGAGGGAAAGATTGCTATAATTTTTCGACACCCCCCTCCTTTTCGGCATCAGGGAATACGAATCTACAAAAAAATTGGCAAAAATCGGCATTCTTCAATTACCACCCCACCCCCAACACCATTTCCTTCATTTTTTTTAGGAATTTCTTTTTTTCAAAATATGCAGAAAAATACGGAGATTATGATTCGGACAAAAATTTCAAAACATTTCTGTATTTACGGTCACGGCTTTAGGGTTAGGGTTGCGGTTGGGGCTTAGGGTTAGGGTTTTAGGGTTAGTGTTGGGAAAAAAAGTCAAAATTGAAGAATTTGGTGGGGAAGGGGGGAAAATTTAACAATGCCGATTTTTGGCAATTTTCCGGAACCTCTGTATCCCAAAACGGGGGTTTCTGGCAAAAAAAAATTCAAAATTAAACAAAATTGGGAGGAAATGGTGGGGCGGACGGGCGGAAGTTTTCCTCATTTTTTTTTACAACCGTAATTTCCGTTTTTGTTTCGTGATATAATAAAAATATATACATTTGTAAGATTTGGCTGTTATTTCTAGCATATGGAGAGACCTTGTAGGCTTAACTTTATGTCCTCGTTGAAAATCACCTAAAAAAGATTCGGGGGTATTCAACTAAAGTTTCTAAACACGAGAAAATGACCAAAAAATACAACCATAGGGCTTTTGTCCGAGGCCCTTTTTTCCTAGGGGGCTTTTGTCCGGATCCCACAAGACGTGTGTACATCTATCTGCTTGTGGACATATATCTGTGTATCTATGACATATGTATAACAAGGTATAATGAGAACATTTTAGGATTCTATTCTAGGACTCAACCAACTAGAAAATACACAGTTTATATTATATATCCATACTTGTTTCACTCATTGGACTGCGGTCATCCTGGGACGCTACATTGAACGGTTTTATAAATGTAATTTAACTGCTATTTTTAGCGTACTTTGTTTGTCTCACAGTCTTCATTTCAGGCCTTTATTTAATTACGTTTATGAAATTAAAAGTCTTATTCAAACAAGAATTGAAATTTAAGATGCAATCCTGACCTTGTAGAAATAGAAGCTTAATCTGCCTCAAATTACTGCCAACTGGGTATATCTATCTATCTATCTATCTATCTATCTATCTCTTCTCACGGACGTGCTGTCACATCGGCTGCGAAGGTAAACGTTTATTTGACCTTTTACTGTCCACATTTTGTTGGAATTTTTTAATAATTTTGTTGCGAAGCACCTAGGCTTCATTTGTGTGTATTTTCAAGGGCAGGAATTGACCCCCAGGGGCAGTTTCGGCCCTAGCAAAATACAAAAATTTCCTTCTTGACATTTGAAAAATGTCGAGAAACATAATTTTGGAACGCTTGTCTTGTTCTTTTGACAAGCATTTCCCGAGGCTTCAGATGCCAGAAGAGAAAAAAGAACAGAATAGCGCGTGCTCATGCAGTGACACGAACGCAGTTGCTATAAACGTCACAAAGACTGTGAGTACAGCTACTAACAGCCCTCTCACCACCACCACCACCACCACCACCACCAACACCAACAACAAAAACAAAACTGTAACCAAGGTTACAAAACCATGCGTGAAAACCGTCACAAATGTCTCTGACGTAAGCACCACTGCTGCTGACGCCATCATCACCACCACCAACGACAACAACAACAACAACAACAACAACAGCAACAACGACAACAACAACAACAACAGCAACAACAAGGAAGTAAAGTTATCGGCCGTCAGCAATGACACCATCACCTGTTCAACAAACTCTGCTGCCACTACCACCACCTTTGAACCAGGCAGTACATACACCAACATAAACAAAAATATCCAGAAGAACATGTCCGCCAGCACAACAAAAACAAATTTCGCAAATGCTTTAAAGGAAAAAAGAACAACAGTGACATTCACACAAAAACAAATAAAAGACACAAAATCCCTTCTTACGAAAGAAGGAGATGATGTCAGAATTAACATCCCAAAAGATATTATAGAAATGAAAAACAAAAAGTGCATCATTTATAAACTGGTAAACACAAAAACCAGACGTGTAGAAAATGTTAGCACAGATAAAATTGAAGTTTGTCTTAGAAAAATTTGGCCTTATCAGAATCATGTCACCTGGGGAAGGAAATTCGGAACGGTGCAAGTAAGGTTTCTGGATGAAAATTTAGCTAAACAATTTTCGACACTCTCTCTCCGCACAGATGACTTGGTAATGATACCGAGTTATCTAGGACAGAGAGTGACCAAAGTTATGATAAAAAATGTGCCATCGGAGGTGGACACCCAATGGCTGATATCGGCCGTGTGCCTGGAAATGGAGGAGGCAAATATTTTGGAGATTACGGTCGGAGAGGAAAAGAACTGGGGAGGGAAAAATCTGGAAATCCTTCTCCACATCACGGAGGAGGCTTCACAGAAAATTCCTCCAAACATTAGATTGGCAGAGGACCACAAGCTGTATGTGGTGGTAGAGGGCAGGCGACCTCGCTGTTACCTATGCAACAGCGAAGCACATCTGAAAAAGGACTGCCCTCTGGCCGCTAAACAAAAACAACAACAACAACAACAACAACAACAACAACAGAAGCAACTACCAAATACCCCCAACAGAAAAACCTTACTACCAACACCACCAGCAACGCAAAAAACAACAACAGAAATATCAGCAATAACCACAACAGAAAAGACAACAGAAACTGCAAAAACAGAAGAAAAAAAAGAAAATTCCAAGACTGCCTCTCCCTCCCCCATATCACATACACCACACATAAATAACAAGGAGCCAACATCAATAAAAACAGCAACACAAACATTCACAGAAACACACACAGACGCACAAAATTTGCCGTTACCTCTTTCTGACTCCTCAGATCTCCCATCATCCGATGAAGAGAGTGGGGAGGAGTGGAAAATAGCTACGAAAGGAAAGAGGAAGCGCAGTAAGAAGAAAACAAAACAAAATGCAAACACAAACAAAGCAGGGAGATTCACATCTCCCGAAAATACTACTAACACCAATAGTAATATAAAAAAAACAATGCTAACAGCAATAGACAGTACAAACACAGAGTTGATGAATTACATCAACTCTAAAACAAACATCACAAATAACTATATCAAAACCAACAACCACCCACGTACAACACCGCCAAAACACATTAAAATTATTCATGTAACACCAGCATTACACAACACAATAAAATCCCTCTACCCCAACTCGGTAGGGGGATTCCAGAAATATTTGTGCAAGAAATTGTACAATAGCCTCCTTGGTGAAAAATCCAAGGAGGAAACAAAACTTTCTAACGGCAAGTAACACTCTGTTCTTTTGTTTTGTGCTTTAAAGCACACGTATAAATAGAATCATGGTGAAGATTGGTTGTGTGAATGTGCGTGGCTTAGGGTCCCCTTGGAAACAAGGGTACCTCTTAAATGACATCAAGTCACACAATTTGGATATCATAGCCATTAGTGAGACCAGACTCCATGAACCGCGGGCCCTAAAGTCCATGTTTGGCGGACAGTTTAACATTTATTTTTCTCCCTGTCTGACGAGGATGGGCGGTAGTGGCACGGCGGTTCTTTTTCGCAAGAGTCTGGATCTCCAAGTAAAGACGATATTTACGGACCCGGAGGGTAGACTGGTTGTCCTAGATGTGGACGGCAGCGATGGAGGCGCTTTTCGGTTGCTGGCAGTTTATGTGCCTCCTTTAACAGGTCGGTCAGACTTCTTTCGACGTCTAGAAGTATTCCTGGGAACGTCTCGTCCCTTACTTTTAGTGGGGGATTGGAATGCTACCTTGGACACGCATCTAGACTACGTGGGGAGTGACAAAAGTAGAAGGGGATGCAAAGGCCTCATAGACCTGCTCAGACGCTTCCAGTTGTCTGACAGGTACCGACTCGACCACCCAAATGTGCCAACGTGGACTTGGAGCAACCGCATTGGGTCGTCGAGATCGTATCTAGATAGG
This sequence comes from Octopus bimaculoides, assembly GCF_046866305.1. NCBI lineage: Eukaryota > Metazoa > Mollusca > Cephalopoda > Octopoda > Octopodidae > Octopus > Octopus bimaculoides. The sequence goes on along the minus strand of NW_028315319.1, from coordinate 8,717 downwards.
ATAGTGTGTAGGACAAGAGATAGAGATAGTTTAGGATGTCCACAGTTCCACATAGTCAGCTACACGGATCACAAACTTGTGACGTGTACGCTAGACTTAGATAAGGCACATAGGCAGGGTCCCGGTTACTGGAAACTAAACGCGTCTTTCCCGTCGAGACAGGTTTTCAGAGACCGGATTAGCACGTTAGTAAAGAGGGCTTTGACGGGAGCCATCGTCAACAACAAATGGTGGTTTGCCCTCAAGAGAGCAGTGAGGGCGGAAGCAATAAGGTATAGCAGGGCACTAGCTGTAGAGAGGAACAGAGAAGAGGGGGAGCTAGTGATAAAGTTAGAAGAGGCATTGCGAAGTGGCATCGCATCCGACGTTTTAGCGGCGAGGTTGGCCCTCGACCAACACTTCAATGCTAAACACGAAGGGTGTGCTGTCAGGGCAAGGATGCGTGCTCTGAGGAATGAAGGTGTTGGAGCCGCACGAGAGGCCCGGGTGGCGGAGGCGCAGCGGGGTAACAGAGCCACCATCCGGTCTCTGGTAGACGAACAGGGGCGCGAATTGCTCGAGCCGAGCAAGATGTGCGAGGCGTTTCAGCGGCATTTTGCCCGACTGTTCGGGAGGAGTGGCGAGCGAGAAGGCAGGGTGGACTTTAGTGCCTACCTGCACAGCTTGCCACGACTCTCGGCAAGAGAGGCGGAGTGCTGCGAAGGGGTCATCACGGCGGAGGAGGTGAGGGACGCGATGGCGGGTTGCTCGACGGACAAATCTCCGGGTTTGGATGGTCTGCCCTACGAGCTTTACAACTGTATGCCAGACTTGTTTGGAGAAGTCTTGGCGGTCGTGTACTGCAACTGGCAGCAGAACGGGAGCATTCCCGGTTTTGTGAGCCGAGGAGCGGTAACGCTGCTGAAGAAAGATCCAAACAAGGGGGACGCCATAGATAACTTTAGGCCCATCACTCTGCTCAATGCAGACATGAAAATTTTGGCCAAGGTGTTAGCCAAGCGGTTGGCGTTTGTCATCGAGAAACTGGTCGGCACGGAGCAGACGTGCGCCGTGCCGGGCCGGAGCATCCATGACAACCTCCATCTGATGCGCTACATCATAGAGAGGGTAGTTAAGGAACCTGGCATGGGTGGGGCCCTGATCAATTTGGATCAATCGAAAGCTTTCGATAGGGTAGACCATCGATACTTGGAGGCCGTCCTCGAAGCGGCCGGCTTCGGTCCCGTTTTCCGCGGCTGGATGGCTGCCTTGTACACAGGCATCCGTTCGGTTGTTCGCGTCAATGGACGTCTATCGGGACCCTTCGACATTGCACGTTCGGTTCGTCAGGGATGCCCCCTGTCGCCGCTCCTGTACGTATTGACTCTCGAGCCACTACTGCGGAAGCTGGCGACGCTGAGGGGCATCCCGCGAGAACTGGGGTGCGGGACGAGCGTGTCGGCATACGCGGACGACGTCACCGTCATAGCGTCTAGCCACGAGCACATCGAGCTTGTCGGCGAGACGCTGAAAGACTACGAAGCGGTGACGGGAGCGAAAATCAACCGGGATAAGTCGGTGGGTTTGCTGCTCGGCACCTGGAGAAGCAAGCCCATACCGTCCGGCAGCGCCTCAGTAGTGGGACGCTGGACGGACGGTCCGGTCAAGTTGCTCGGAGTCTGGTTCGGTCCGGACCTGCAAACGGAGAAGAACTGGGACGAGATAACGAGTAGGGTGGCCACTCTCTGCCGGCAATGGTCCGAGAGGAAGCTGTCCCTAAAAGGTCGGGCGGAGGTGGCGAACGCGTACATCGCGTCCGTCATCGAATACCGCCTGACCGTCGTGCCTTGTCCCGATCGCGCCATCACCGAAATGGAGCGCATCCTCTTCCGCTTTTTGTGGAAAGGAAGCGTTCCGATGGTGAGGCGATCCGTTTGTTGCCAACACCCGCTGAAAGGAGGGCTGGGCATGCCGTGGTTGATGATGCGCAGACATGCGCTGAGACTGCGACATCTCCGGCTCTACGTAGACGACGGTGAGCAGGTGTGGTCGCCGTTTGTGCGACGCGCTTTCCCGCAGCTCGTCTCCATGACCGAGCTGCAGTCGTGGATCAAAAAGAGGCCGAGGAATGGCGAATGGCACCGTGAGTGTCGCGTTGCTCTGCAACAACTTTGCCGTCCCGGGTCGACCTTGAGCGGCTGCATCACAACGAAGTCATTCTATAGGGGATTAGTGGAGGGCAGGTACGACGACGATCTCGGGGCGAACCTGGGCGTCGACGAGGAATACCTGACCCGCCTGTTCAGGACGACTTTCGGGCCGGGACCTATGGACAACTTCCAGAGATCCCTGGCCTGGCAGTGTTACCGAGAGGCGCTACCCGTTCGGGATAAGCTCTATAGACACGGCTCGCGAAATGTGGGGCCGACCTGCCCGAGATGCGGTCAGAGCGATGAAACCGTTCTGCACGCACTCGTGCGGTGTCCAACCATTTCGGGGCTGTGGGCTTATGTCGAACGACTGCTGTCGCGTGTGGGACGAGTCGGTTTATCAACCGAGTCTATCGTCAATATCGTCACGCCTCCTTCCTTTAAACGGGAAGGAAGAGCTGTATTTATCGTACTTGTGGCTATGGCCAAAGAATGCATCTGGTGGACGCGTCTGAAAGGATTAGAGACAAATACTTTCCTCTCTGGTCAATCTCTCATCAACTTTTTCAAGTATCACTTGAAAAGGAAGGTGAGAGTAGAGAGGCAAGTGTTGTCTAGCAAATGTTTCGAAAAAAGATGGATACATGTAGCAAGAATGGCACGTATAAATGACGAAGCCACCTTGACCATGATTCTATAAAACGTTTTAAAATTTTGTAAACAGAGAAATTTTATTTAACAAACTGTGACGCTAAAGACCGAGGTTACCGTGGTCTTTTCGTAGGTTTTTCTTTCCACGGATAACCTCCCCATTTATTGGGAATTTTTTGTATTTTTCGTATTTTTTGTAAATACCCCAAACGTTTTGCGATGTTTTTTTTTTTTTTTTTTTTTTTTTTTTTTTTTTTTTTTCATCGTTGTCCCCACTTTTGTTTTTTTTTTCTGCTTTGTTTTCGACCCCCTCGAAAAGAAAAACTCTACATTTGTATTTTGTCCCCTCTGTGTTGAGCCCTGTGTGGCTAATAAAGAAACCTATCTATCTATCTATCTATCTATCTATCTATCTATCTATCTATCTATCTATCTATCTACCTGTCAATCTGTCTGTCTCCCTGTCTATCTATCTGTCTGTCCATCTATCTACCTATCTGTCTCCCTGTCTATCTATCTATCTATCTATCTGTCTGTCTCCCTGTCTCTGTATCTATCTATCAAGCGCGACCCAAAAGTCTGTTTTGGAGTTCAGTACGGTCTCTGGTATGCAAGAGTTTTTCAGGATTTCCATGCATTCGGCTATGCATAGTTTGCAGTGTACGGACTCAGACGGTGGAGGGTTTTCCATGATACCGAGTATGGAATTCCATCTTCCTCCAGTTGCCAGATATGACTGGCCAGCGATGTCACATACCTCTTTTCGGAACCCCGAAGGAGGATCTATGGTTGGAAAGACGTTTCTTAAAGGAACGTCCCATGCATCCAATGTGTTTCCTTGGATGCGTGCAGCTAGTGTCGTGCCTACTGTTGCTGTTGTTGCGTTTTTAGTTTTCGATGTTGCTGCTGTCGTTGGTGCAGCTATTGTTGCTGCTGGGGCTGCTGATGGCGTCGCTTCTGGTTCAGGAGCTGTTGATGGTGGTGGTGGTGGTGGTGGTGGTCGCATGGGTAGTATTACTACATGTGTTGGCATTTTCAAGTCTGCCGATGTTGCTGCTGCTGCTGTTGTTGGTGGTGGTGCTGTCATCGTCGATGATGTTGGTGTTGGCAAAGGTGGGGTGGTGGTGGCGACGTTATTGCTGGACGTGTAGGGGGCGGTGTTGATGATACCATTGTAGCAGTAACAGACCAAACTATATTGGCTGCACCAACAGCAGCAGCAGTGTCCATAGCAGAGGCACCGGCATGGACATGAATAATGGTAGACGTGTCGACGAAAACGACCCCGCCTCCCAGCCTCCACCGGAGATGAGAACAATAATAACATTTTCGGTTACACCATTGGCAACAGTAGTAATATCGACCACCACCCCCTCCACATCCGACTATAACAGCAATAATATCACCAACGCCACCACTACCGCCACCTTCGCCCAACACCAACACCAACGGCCCCACCAACATCATCAACGACAACACTGGCAACATCGTCGACCCCTGGCAACATCATCATCCTCAACAGCAATAATGTAAGGGAGGAGCAGCACTGTTGCTATATTTCTGGTAGTGCAACTGCAGGAGAAATACCTCGCCAAAGACAAGCCTCTGTACTTAGATTTTGTTGACTCAGAGAACGTCTTTGACAGGGTCCTCCAACCCCTTATCTGGTGGTCAGTACGAAAGCTAGGGAAAGGCACGTGGTTGGTGAGAGCTGTACAAGCCTTGTTAAAGGGCTGCTACCAGTAAGGTGATGGTGGGCAATGAGTACAGCAAAGAATTCAGGGTACAAGTAAGGGTTCATCAAAGAGTGGTCCTCAGCCCCCGTCTTGTTCATCATAGTCCTCCAGGCAATAACAGAGCAAGTTAAAGCAGGCTGCCCCCTGGGAGCTCCTCTATGCTAAGGACCTTGCTCTTATAGCTGAATCATCTGAACTAGGTCTAGAATCAAAGGGACTTAGAGTTAACCTAGCAAACACCAAAGTCGTAGTAAGTAGGAAGGCATACAAATCATAAATCCCTAGAAACTTCATAAGATGCACCGAGGGTAAGCTTTGGACATATAAAAGGTGCAGCAATAGCAGAGGAAGGTTAACTGGGAAACTAGCTTTTGTATGTGGAAGATGAATGGGTACAATAAACGCTGAAAATATGCAAGTGGGGGGGCATGCTAGAAGTTGTAGATAGCTTCCGTTATCTGGGTGACCAAGTTAGTAGTGGAGTTGGATGCTCCGAGAGTGTAACTATGAGAATAAGATTAGGCTGGGCAAAGTTCAGAGAGTTCCTACCTCTGTTGGCAACAAAGGGCCTCTCTCTCTCTCTCTCTCTCTCTCTCTCAGAGTGAAATACAGATTCTATGATGTCTGTGTGTGAACAGCTATGCTACATGGCAGTGAAACATGCACTGAGACAGCTGAGGACATGCGTAGGCTTGAAAGAAATGAAGCCAGTATGCTTCGCTGGATGTGCAATGTCAGTGACCATGTTTGACAGAGTGTAAGCATCTTGAGAGAAAAGCTGGGCATAAGAGGCATCAGATGTGGTGTGCAAGGGAGACGACTGCACTGGTATGGTCATGTCATGCGTATGGACGAGGACAGATATGTAGAGAAGTGCCGATCTCTAACTGTGGAGGGAACCTGTGGTAGAGGTAGACCCAGGAAGATATGGGACAAAGTGGTGACGCATAATCTTTGAACTTTGAGCCTCACAGAGGCAATGATTAGTGACGGAGACCTTTGGTGATATGCTAGGCTTGAGAAGAGCCGTCAAGCCAAGTCATGGCTGGTGTTGGTGTCATGTAACTGGGACCGATGTCAGTGGCGTGTAAAGAGCAATGTTCGAGCATTGGGCCTCACGGAGTCCAAGCGGCTGAGGTCCTTTGGAGAGTTGGACCTCGTGGAAGCAATGACTGAGACTTTGGCATTATGTTCTGCTAGAGAAGAAGACCCAGCAAAATCACAGTTATGGCTGAGGCAGGTGTCATGCAAAATGCAATCATGCTGGTGGCACATTAAAGCACCCACTACACTCTCGGAGTGGTTGGTGTTAGGAAGGGCATCCAGCTGTAGAAAACTATGCCAAATCAGACTTCCAGCTTACCAACACTGGTCAAACCATCCAACCCATGCCAGCATGGACAACGGACTTTAAATGATGATGACATCTCATACTGAATATATACGACGCAGTAAATATTTTCTGCAGATATATTCCTGGAATTAGCACGCCAAAACGAAGACTTTTGAATTTTACCATTAAGCTGTAATTAGCAGAACCATATGCACGCGCACCCATGGCGGTGGGCAACTCTGTATACGATTCTGATGATTACGGTTACATTACAAATCAGGCTGATGAGGAATAGACAAATGGTAAGAATTTGTTAAATCCGAAACCTGGTTCCTGTTTAATAATGATTTTTTAGGTGATTTTAGATGTCTTACCCGCTCACGTTTTTGGTATGCTGCTATATTTCATGCTGAGAACAATTTAGGTCTTAATAGACACAAGATGTGATCTATTTCTAGCGCATTAATTGTCCACGTTAGTGGTCGACGTTATTTTTTTAAAATGTACCTTAATCCCCTGAGATTGCAGATAATATTTCTGAATCTCTTTGATTCTTTAGATGTGCTGGCCTCCTGATAATTAATCGATATTAATTAATATATGACTAATTACCAGATTTTATAATTATATATATATATAGATATATGTGTGTGTGTATTTTATTAAAATTATTAATTTTTATAATAATTATTACCTATAATGTTTTTATTCCCATACTGTCCACTTGATATGATCAGTATTTTAAATAACGATCTAATCCTTATATATATATATATATATGACGGGCTTCTTTTCAGTTTCCATCTACCAAGCCCACTGACAAGGCTTTGGTCAACCTAAAGTTATAATAGAAGACACTCTGTGTTCAGTGGGATTGAACCCAGAGCCATGTGGGTGGGAAGCAAGCTTCTTAACACACAGCCACGCTGTGCCTATTATTTATACATATGTGTGTATATGTATATATAGACACATACATACACATATGGCATAAATATACACTACACTGCAAGCAGAAGCACACACACACAAATCAAATATATTATATATATATATATATATATATATAATATATATATATATACATATATATACATATAGGGTGTGTGTGCGTGTATTTAATATAAAGATATATATTATATATCTATCTACACACAGATAAATGTATGTACGTTTATATATGTGTCTGTATTTGTTTTTCTAAGTATTTTTCTTTTTGTAATTGTAGTGGGAACCTAGCACACTCACAAACACACAAACATACATATATATGGGCATATATACATATATATACACCTAAACACACACATGCCTAGCATTCACTGTTATAATTGGTGTCAAGGACTTACGATTTGCCTACGTGATCAAATCCATAGCAGATCGTGTGCTAGTTTCAGACACACGCACACGCACACACACGCACACACACGCACACACACACACACACACACACACACACACACACACACACACACACACACACACACACACACTCGAGTCGTTAACGCCCACTTTTTCCTGCATACAAATAGGCCTTGTGACTTGTGATTTTTACATTTCTGCTACTCTTTGCTACGAACTGAACTCAGAGACGAAGACTTCAGGCTGAGATTCAAACACAATTATTGACTTTGGTAAGTCATCTTTTGATAATTATTTTCATTAACAATTTAGTAACGCATTTACTTTGTTAAATATGCATTAGACCTATTTCAAACATAAATATACTGTTTTATAGAAAATTATTTTATTTTCAAGCAGTAAATTATACACGAGAAGCTGTTAAACTTTGCCAGAATTTGAACCCAGAATAAATACCTTAGGATAACTGCAGTATTACTTTTTTAGTCTGGTAAATAATTTAACTGTATCTAATTGTCGAACTGCTAGCTTTGGAAATATACCAGATATTTTAATTGAATTGTTAGTACTAAGACATTTACAGTATGTTTGAAAGACGGGAACTATGTCTATCTATCTATCTATCTATCTATCTATTATATGATTGAAAAAATTGGAGTCAACAAGAAGAAGCATGGTTGGACATTTATTTTCATTCACTACAATTGTTTCTGTGCAATGTAGTTCTCCAGGTATGCAGGTATTTGATTATACAACCGTTTCCCTGCATTACGCAACCACATTGTTCTGGGTTCAGTCCCACTGCGTGGCACCTTGGGCAAGTGTCTTCAACTATAGCCTCGGGCCAACCAAAGCCTTGCGAATGGATTTCGTAGACGGAAACTGAAAGAAGCCCATCATACATATAAAAGAATACGTATATTCATGCACACAGTTACATTCACATTTGTATTTAGTTTCTCATATCATTATATAGACTATATCAAATATGTATTTGATACAGTCTATATATATTTTCACAGGAGACAAAAGATTTCTCATCATTTCTTTCTTTCTCTGTGGAAGACATTGACAGGGGTTACGCATGTAGAGAGAAAGGGATCTTTCAGATTTAAAATACCCTAAACACACTGTATATCGTCACATGGATACTTTTTCAGCTCCATTAGTTGTTCAGAGCCCAAAAAAGTGCATTAAATACATGCATACACATGACTATCAACATCATCGTTTTTAATGGTCACTTTTCTCTGCTCCCATCGGTCAATTGAGACTTCATTGAGGCAGTTTTTCTATGGACAGATGCTCTATTTCCAAGCAAGCTAATATTTTCTCTAGCCTAGCAAACTACAGACAGCCAAACTGTTAGCTTTGGTTACTAATCACCAGACACAATACAAAACAACTACATACTTACTCGTATACATCCAACACACACACACACACACACACACACACATGCATTATTCCTACGCATATACATTCAAATATTTGTTATACATTCAA
>NW_028315318.1:202500-227754 GCF_046866305.1 Octopus bimaculoides | reverse complement strand
GCCGCTTTAGTAAAAGGTTACTCTGTAATGTTTGTTGATCACGGAAATATATTTACATGTTACGTCATCTTCTTTTTACAACAATTCATTTTCTGTCTTAATTTCATTGTTTTCATTTTGATTTCTTGGGTGGGGCGTTAAAAGGCCGTAACATGACACTTGAGTTTTTGTTTAGATGTTTTCTTTCTTTCTTTCTTTCTTTCTTCTTTCTTTCCCTCTTTCTTCCCTTCTTTCTTTCTTTCCTCCTATCTTTCTTTTCTCTTCCTTTCTTCCCCTCTTTCTTCCTTTCTCTCTTTGTTTCTTTCCTTCTTTCTTTCCTCCCCGTCTCTCTCTCACCCACCTCTCAATCTCTCGTCCTCGTCCTTTGTATTGGCCCACAAAAGTGTGACCCCCCCCACCAAAGCTTTGTTTCCCAGTAACTTTCAGAGAAATGGGTATGGCTAATTTGCTGGGCCCGGCACACAGTCACTGCCCCTGAAACCGACCTTTCCGACTTTTTTCTTTCACTGGATTCCTGTTTTCAATGACGGAGATTCCGAATATACAAAAAAAAAAAAAAAAACCCCTCAGAAAATGCATGGAAAGCAACTGGGGTGGGGGAGGACTTCGGAAAATTCACAACATTTACAAGGTCCAATTTCTACCCTTGTAACTTTGAGGAAAGTATAATCCTTTTGGCATAACTACAGAGTTCTACCCACCAGACTTTGGAAGGTCATAACTTTCAGAAAAATGAATATTTTTTAATGAAATTTTCTATGCATATATTATTTATTATGTAGATTCCGAATATACAAAAATTTTCGGTGAAAGTGTTTTGGAATGGGGGTGGGGGACAATTTTCGGAAATTCCAACAGAGTCCACTTAAATTCCTCCTAACTTCCAGGAAAATTAATATTTTTTCGTGAAATTTTCTACAAATATACCTTGATGTATGTACATTTCGAGCATGTAGGAATTTTGAAGGAAACAACTGCAGGTTATTTTTGAGGAGTGTTCCCCACTCGGTGGTGTTTCGGAGCAAGTTGTCCATAATTGTTTCATTTTTCTCTATTATGTGCGTATGTGCATCCGTAGATTTCTAGACAGTGAAGAGAAGCCGTCATAAGAAAACTTACGTAAAAAATAACATGCACACGATTTTTTTTTTTTCTCAATAGAAGTAAATTCCAAAGTAAACGTTTCTAGTAGAGAAGTAGAAGAGAACAGAAGCAGCGTATTACTTCATTGCAAATCTACGGATGCACATACGCACATAATGGAGAAAAATGAAACAATTATGGACGACTTGCTCCGAAACACCACCGAGTGGGGAACACTTCTCAAAAATAACCTGCAGTTGTTTCCTTCAAAATTCCTACATGCTCGAAATGTACATACATCAAGGTATATTTGTAGAAAATTTCACGAAAAAATATTAATTTTCATGGAAGTTAAGAAGAATTTAAGTGGACTCTGTTGGAATTTCCGAAAATTGTCCCCCACCCTCATTCCAAAAGACTTTCACCGGAAATTTTTGTATATTCGGGATCTACATAATAAATACAATATGGTTCAATTCTCAAACATTATGATAGCAGTAACAAACCCAACCTAAAATAGTGTTGCCACTCTGACCAGAGAAACCTTTATAACTATATCCATGTATAATGCTTACACCTTCCCTTTCCTTAGAAGGGATTGTTCCTTATACTATAACCACTAGATAAGAGACAATAAAATCAGAGACAGTTAGAATTCTACCTAAAACTAATTACTAGCCTGATAGCCTTGGCTATGTCAAAATGGATTTTTATGTATTCTTCTTCCCACTTGGATTTTAAATGTTGCCACAATTATAAAATGTCTATTCTACTGTAATTTTTCTACATTTTTGTGCAGCTGAAGATTGCTCTACATATTGCATTTAATGTAATGCTCGCATTACTTAAATAAATGGAGTAGCATGAAACGTGCGTACTGCAATCATCTTTAAAATCCGTGTTGCTTATTTTGATTTTTTTATCACCTTGCTCTTAGAATGGTTTTGGATAATACCATGCTATATTCTGGTGCCTTAACATAAGTACCATATTCAATTTTAAATCTAAATCTAATATATATATATATATATATATATATGAGATGCAGTTTGGGTTCGTGCCAGGTAAAAGCACTACTGATGCCTTATTTCTAGTGAGACAGTTGCAAGAGAAATACCTAGCCAAGGATAAACCTCTGTACCTGGCTTTCGTTGACATGGAGAAAGCCTTTGACAGGGTCCCCCGATCCCTTATCTGGTGGTCAATGAGGAAACTTGGGATAGAAGAATGGCTAGTGAGAGCTGTGCGAGCCATGTACAGAGATGCGGCCAGTAAGGTGAGGGTTGGAAATGAGTACAGCAATGAATTCCGGGTAGAGGTAGGGGTCCACCAAGGTTCCGTCCTCAGCCCCCTATTATTTACCATAGTCCTCCAGGCAATCACAGAGGAGTTCAAGACAGGTTGCCCCTGGGAGCTCCTCTATGCTGATGACCTTGCCCTAATTGCGGAGTCACTATCAGAACTAGAGGAGAAGTTTCAGGTGTGGAAGCAAGGTCTAGAATTGAAGGGCCTTAGAGTCAACCTAGCTAAAACCAAAATCCTAATAAGTAGGAAGGTAGATAAAACACAAACCCCTTCAGGTAGATGGCCCTGCTCAGTATGTAGAAAAGGAGTAGGTAGTAACTCTATAAGATGTACCCGGTGCAAGCTATGGACACATAAGAGGTGCAGCAACATCAAAGGCAGGTTAACTAGCAAGTTAGTTTTTGTTTGTGGCAGATGTTCAGGTGCAATAAAGACTGCAAACAAACAGGAAACAACTTCTATCTCATTCCAGGGTGAAAAACTAGAGGTAGTCGATAGCTTCCGCTATCTGGGCGACCAAGTTAGTAGTGGGGGTGGGTGCGCTGAAAGTGTAGCTGCTAGAATAAGAATAGCCTGGGCAAAGTTTAGAGAGCTCTTACCCCTGCTGGCGACAAAGGGACTCTCACTCAGAGTAAAAGGCAGACTGTATGACGCATGCGTACGAACAACCATGCTACATGGCAGTGAAACATGGGCTGTAACTGCTGAGGACATACGTAAGCTCGCAAGGAATGAAGCCAGTATGCTCCGTTGGATGTGTAATGTCAATGTGAATACCCGTCAGAGTGTAAGTATCTTGAGAGAAAAGCTGAACATTAGAAGCATCAGTTGTGGCGTGCAAGAGAGACGATTGCGCTGGTATGGACATGTGGTGAGAATGGAGGAGGATAGCTGCGTGAAAAAGTGCCACACCCTAACAGTTGAGGGAACCCGTGGAAGAGGTAGGCCCAGGAAGACCTGGGCTGAGGTGGTGAGGCAAGACCTTCGTACATTGGGCCTCACCGAGGCGATGACTACGGACCGAGACCTTTGGAAATGGGCTGTGCGTGAGAAGACCCGGCAAGCCAAGTAAGATCGTTGCCAGTGCCCCTGGACTGGTTCTTGTGCGGGTGGCACATGAGATGCACCATTTTGAGCGTGGCCGTTGCCAGTACCGCCTGACTGGCTCCTGTAGGATTTTCGAGCGAGATCGTTGCCAGTGCCCCTGGACTGGCTTGTGCGGGTGGCACATAAAAGACACCATTTCGAGCGTGGCCGTTTTCGTGCGGGTGACACGTAAAAGCACCCACTACACTCTCTGAGTGGTTGGCGTTAGGAAGGGCATCCAGCTGTAGAAACTCTGCCAAATCAGACTGGAGCCTGGTGTTGCCATCCGGTTTCACCAGTCCTCAGTCAAATCGTCCAACCCATGCTAGCATGGAAAGCGGACGTTAAACGATGATGATGATGATGATGATGATATATATATATATATATATATATATATATTATAATAATAATAATATAGATTTAATCAAAAGATTAAATGTGGTACGTAAAATGTTTGAGGCACCAGAATTTGGTAGGATAAAAACCAAAAACAAAATCAAGAGATTTGGTGAATAAAATTTGAAGTTAAGCAACAAAAATTCAATAAGTTATAGCAGTACGTACGTTTCGTACAAGCTCCATTTATTCATGTAGTGAGAACACTACAGAAAATACAATGAAAATGTACTCCTCAGCTGCATAATGGAATTTCATTTTAGAAAGTCATTTTGAAGATGTTTGCAAAAAACAAGAGTAAGAGAAGAAAACACATCTCGACTATGCTGCTGTTTCACAGACAAGTGAATCAAACAAGAATTTAAAATCTAATAGGAGGGATAGTAGTAATTTCAAATTTAGAGGAAGGTAGGTTAAGTAGTGGTGGACAGCAGGTTAGGGGTAAATCAAGCATGAGGGAAAGAAAAAAAAAACAAGGAAATGGAAGGACAATACTCTAAGGAGTGGTAAAAATTTGGAAAAAATTTAAGGTATGGGAATTAAGGTCAAGGTATTGACCTTAATTAAGAAATATATTAAGAAATATATCTATTCTACAGTATAAATAGAATAATACAATGAAGCACTGAATTACTAATTTCAAAACTATAGGGAACAATAATAATTAGAACAAGATAAACATATCCAGTTAAAATAAGATATAAATTAATGTGGGGTGGTATTATTTATGAGTAAAACTATAATATTAATGGCCAAAATCCAAACAGTAAGAAAGGAGGGAAGAGAGAAGAGGGAAAAAGGGAGAGGAATAGAGATAGAAAACCAGGACTAAATTAAGAGAAATGAAGCTAAGATTTTCAAAAAAGTGATAGAAAGAAGAGACTCAGAATAACTTAGAGAAGATGTAGGACTACTATCAGTGGGTTGGAGAAGGTTAAAATGTATTCTAAGTATATATTAAAAGTCATAACTCAAATAAAATAGTTATTAGTCAGGGAAATGAGAGAAACTAAATTAAAAAATTTAACAAGATTTACGTTTTAAAAAATATTTACTTTTTGAAATATTTAAAGGTGCAGGAGTAACGATTTTAGTGCCATATTCAAAAGTAATGCTAAGGTTAAAGTTTTTAAAGAATTTTCTAATATTCTTTCTCATTCTCTCTATGGTTGATTTGTTGTTGGTGGGTATGATAAATAATGCATCATCCCTATAAAGGCCTCCTTGGAGTTCAGGAATTTCCCTATTTAGGCAATATAGAAGATATGCTCCAACCAAATTTGTTATTTCAGCCGAATCACTCGATCCCATTGGGATATCAAAGTTATCAGGGGTGTCAGATCTGGTCCAGAGCTTATCTTCGAATTCGATGATGGTTTTTCTAGCTAAAAGTATTACGTCAATTTTTTCTCTAGTAATTAGGGATCTATTTTTAGCAAATATGAGAGCTTTGTTAAGGAGTATAGGAGAAATGCTAGAATAGTAATTGTTGATATCGAATTGGATAAAGGAAAAATTATTATTGTTGTCTACGGACCGAGACCTTTGGAAATGGGCTGTGCGTGAGAAGACCCGGCAAGCCAAGTAAGATCGTTGCCAGTGCCCCTGGACTGGTTCTTGTGCGGGTGGCACATGAGATGCACCATTTTGAGCGTGGCCGTTGCCAGTACCGCCTGACTGGCTCCTGTAGGATTTTCGAGCGAGATCGTTGCCAGTGCCCCTGGACTGGCTTGTGCGGGTGGCACATAAAAGACACCATTTCGAGCGCGGCCGTTTTCGTGCGGGTGACACGTAAAAGCACCCACTACACTCTCTGAGTGGTTGGCGTTAGGAAGGGCATCCAGCTGTAGAAACTCTGCCAAATCAGACTGGAGCCTGGTGTTGCCATCCGGTTTCACCAGTCCTCAGTCAAATCGTCCAACCCATGCTAGCATGGAAAGCGGACGTTAAACGATGATGATGATGATGATGATGTCAATAGAGTTAAACCAATTAAGAGCTTCATCAGTATTAATCCATAATTTAAGAGTAAGGTTAGGAATAATGAACGGTATAATATTATCTAAAATAAGCTTACTTAATCTACCAATATCAGATCTCGTTGGGCAAATGAGTCTAACAGTAGGATTTACGTGAAAGTTTTTCTTATGGTCTTTTAGATTAATTTTTGGTTCACAGGGTGCAACAGGTTCAGTTCTATCAGTTAGATTATATTCTGTAACTTGTTTTATAGTTGAACTAGCAAGATCCAGCCTTTGTAACACCTCCCCTACAATGTCATGCTAAAAAATAATCCCATTATCAAAATGTTTAAAACCCTTACAATACCAACCTGGCTGAAACCGGTTCTGGCTCTGTCGTACAAATGTCTTGTTTTCATAAGTTTTGAATTAAAATCTTCCACAATTCATGTTCCTAACACTAGCTTAATGATAACAAAGTTATTTTATTAAATTCTTTGTTATATTTAATATTAATTGAAAGAAACAGAGAGCATCTCAAAATAATCCCATTATCAAAATGTTTAAGCTATGAGATAACGGCATCGATTCAAAGCAAGGTGAATAGATAAGCATTGGATTTGAGTGAGGAATCTGAATCCACAAGTGATTCTGTAGACATTATGGTTGGAGACAAGTTGTAAGCAGTATTCTTCACTTGCACTGATGTGAGTGAACTACTTGAAGAATTGGATGCAGGTGGATATTGGAGGTGTTAGGATGTTGTTTGAAATAAGTAGGGGAAGGATTTTCATCTCTCCCTTAATTGTAATTATGTTTGAGAAAGAGAAAGAATATGAGAAAGAGGGAAAGAAAACCTACTTTGAGTACAAATGATGCATTCAATGCCTTAACGATGTTTCTTCCTAATTATTTTCTTTTCAGTTGCAGAGCAAAAATACCTGTTGAAATCATGGCGGAGAAAGGTATTTATTTATTCTTTAATAATAGTTTTGTAAAATTTTCTCTTTGAGACTTGAATTTAAAAAAATAAGACTTGTGAAAATTTACAGAAATAAAACAATAAAACTTTTACCCATCATCATCATCAGCAGCATCAGCGTTTTCATCATCCTCATCATCATCATCATCATTGTCTTCATCATCATCATCATTTTTGCATCCCCTTTTCCTTTGCTTGCAGAGATCAGATGGAATCCATTGAGGCAGCATTTTCTACGGCTGGGTGCCTCTCCTGTCACCAACCTTCACCTGCTTCGAAGCAAGATAATATTCCTCCAATACCAAACGTGTTTCTGTAGAAGATAGGAAACAAAGGACACTGCTTGTTTCTTTGTGTCTCTCATTGACGACCACCAGGGAATGCCAAGAAAATTATGAACACACACACACACACACACACACACACACTTTTCTTATATGCATATATATGTGTGTGTATGTACTAGAATGAGAAGTGCAGATGTGGAATGCTAGAATATTCTTACGTATTGAATCTGTAAAAATACAGGAACCAGTTAATTGTACAGGGAACCTCATAATCCTCTCAGCTATAGAGTAAACAAAGGGGCCTCTAAATGATGACGTGATTTGCTAGAAAAGGCAGTTAAATCTTCTTCATGTAACACCTAACATCTTAAACAAGGAAGGACGCTTGGGTGTGTTTATGGTCAGAATATCTCTGACCTGGTTCTACACTTCATAAGAGGAATCAATCGTTGCATGCAAGAGAGAAGACTGCATTGGTTTGGAAATGTGATGCGTATGAATGAAAATAGCTGTATCTAGAAGTGTTGATTGCTTAAAGGGGATGGCAACTGTGGAAGAGAGAGCCAATCTCAAGAAGACAATGGATTCAGATGTCTGGTAATAGAAGGTTCTTGGGAAGACCTCTCCACCTCAGTGAAACTGAGTTCTCAGAGTGCTGTGTCTTCCACCCCTATGTCACATTAAATCGTTCATACACCCTGCCTCAATCGACCAAAGCTACATCTCTGCTCCTCTTCTTCATGCACTATACTTATCTCTCCGTCTCTTCTCCTGCAGCCCGATCCTGTCCTTCCACTCCTGCTGGCATTCACATGGACTCCCTATTCATGCACCCTGGCAAATCCAATACTAACCCATTTACATTCCCATCCTCATACTTTAAGAGTATACCCTGCTACATTGCCACCATGGTCTCTCTCTCTCTCTCTCTCTTTCTCTTGCTCCTTCCCTCTGACGAGGGTAACCCTGTATCACCATGTTGGGGAATGTTTCCCCCCCCACCCAAATGAATGAAAGTGGATCAGCACATTGCTCTAAATTGAAGAATTGTCCGAGTGTCAGCCGTTGAATGATTGGCAAGCAGTTGACTGTGAGCTGTTTGGCAGGGAGTGTTTAACCTCATATTTCTTTCTTCTGTCCTTCGTTAAATCATTTATCCAACATACAAGGATGCAAGGCACCTGTCTCCATCGTTCTGTCATACTTTGTCTACACATCACATCACATCACAAAGCCACCTCCTTCAATACCACTGCCCTTCCTCTCAAAAGATCCTTGTTTTGCAAGTTACTTGGTGACCTTGCTGGAGCTGGTGCCATGTATAAAACATCCAGTCCACTCTGTAAAATGGTTGGCATTAGGAAGGGCATCCTACTATAAAAACCATATGAAAGGAGACCTTACCTCACTTAAACTGCCCCTAGCCCTCTCTGTGAAATGGTTGGCATTAGGAATGGCATCCAAATGTAAAAAAACATGCCAAAGCAGACCCTGTCTATCCCCACTACTACTAATACCCCAGTTACTTGCTTGTGGACAGGCCCCCTCTCTCTTTCTCTCTTGACTCTCTCCCATATTCCTTCTCCTTCCTTGTCCTACTAGCCTTTCACCCTTTCAGGGTTCAAGAAATAAATACCAGTTGAATACTCGGGATGACGCAATCAACTAACCTTTCCTTCCAAATTGCTGGCTTTGTGTCAGAATTTGAAATCAAGGTTTATCTTTAGAAATAATTGGATAGTTCTATGTATTTTTAGTGAAATAATTTTTTTTTTGTCTAAATAACTTCATCACTATCTTGTCTCTGATGTTGTAATGTCTTTAACCAAAGTACAATATTCTAGAATACAAGAATGAGCCCCAACGAGAAATGTTGAAATTCCCATCTCTACCTTAAAATACACACATTTTAATGATCTGAAGACCTTTACACAGTTGCTCAGGCTGACAGAAATAGCAGGAAAGTATCCCTCCCATTACACCCTGCATTCTTCAAAACGGGAGCTACCATTCTAGATATTGGAATGGTCGAGGCTGGATCGTCTTTCATCATAAATCTGCTCAATCAAGTTTTGTTTCTTATATTTTACACTTTATTTATCCCTAAATAGAAATACCTTTTACGTTTAAGGATCAGTAAACATTAACTAAAGGATTAGTTAATCATCAGCACCATCATCATGATCATCATCACCGTTTTAACGTCTGCTTTTCCATGCTTGCATGGGTTGGACAAAATTTGATGAGTTGGATTTTCTACAGCTGGATGCCCTTCTTGTTGCCAACCCTCACCTATTTCCAAGTAAGGTAATGTTTCCCAGTGACCAGACATGTTTTAAGGAAGACTGGAAATGAAGGACACTGCTTGTATGACAGGGACACTTGTTTACAACAAGCATGTGAGGCCAAGGCATGGAGACAGTAACATACAGACAGATGGCTTCTTTCAGTCTTCGTCTACCAAATCTACTCATAAGGCTTTGTTCAACCTAAGGCTATAGTGGAATACATTTGTTCAAAGTGCTACACAGTGGGATTGAACTGAAAACCATATGGCTGGGAAGCAACCTTCTTACCACACAGCCACACCTGTGCCTATATGGAGTTATTAAATTATTGGAACTGCATTTTAATGCTAAAATCTCCAAATTTGTAGAATTCTCAAAATCATTTAAATGTAAAATGTGCTAAAATGTCAGTAAATTGACTTCAATTTGATTCTTTTACCAAAATTTCATTTATTTCCATTCCCTGTATTCATTGCAGATTTTGAGTATGTTCAGAAGATGTGCCAAAAAAACCCCTTGAAAGGAAATCCACTGAAAGTGGATAGAATTGAGGAAATAAAGAGTGTTCAAGTGAAAACAGTTTCTTCAAATGTCAGCTCTGAGAGTCTTGAAAGCTATTTTGGAGACAGAGAAAGAAGTTCTGGTGGAGATATTTCTTCAATACGACAAGAGACCAAAGATACTTACATTGTAAGTTTTAAAGAGGCATTTGGTAAGTAATTCTGTTTCTTCTCTCTTTATCTAGTCTACCTATCAGAAGCAGTTATTATCATTCTTTTAATTCAGGTTTTGTTGGAACTCCCGGAGGCTTGCTATCCACAGCCTACAGTACCATGGTATCTATTCTGTTTAGCCTGATGATAATGATGTTTATGGTCAATAAAATAAGTACCATTTGAGCACTGGGGTCGATGTAATTGACTTTGCCACTCTCCTGAAATTGTTGGCCTTGTGTCAAAATTTGAAACCAAAATTCCAGTGATGTTTATCTTAATATATAAAGCTGATGTTGTGTGTCTGTGTGAAGCCTTTTTAAAAGTTTATAGAAATCCACATTTTCCACTTTTTCGTAAAAATTTTTACATCAATGGAATTTTCTCGATGTGAACTTTCCAGTGCAGTAATTAGATTTTTAAAATTCCGTTTACTTTGTGTGATTTAAGGGAGATTTGGCTGTTGTTTCTAGCAACTTTTATATTTCTTCCCTTCTGCCTGGCACAGCGTTCTTACACACGCGCTCAACAGAGAGAGAAAGTGATACATACAACGTCATAGATTAAACTTTCTTCTCAGTATTCTTTACTTATTTTTCATAACATTGATACGTAAAAACACACAACCACACATACGTAATCTGTGACAACAACATACACATTGCTCCCGTTCTCTATCTCCCCCTCTTCCTCTCTTCCTCTCTCGCTCTCTCAAACGCATATACGTGCAAGTAAACACAATCATTCACGTTCGTCAATGTGGCATAACTACAGAGTTGTACCCACCGACTTTGGAAGGTCATAGCTTTCAGAAAAATGAATATCTTTTTATGAAATTTTCTATGCATATATTATTTATTATGTAAATTCCGAATATACAAAAATTTTCGGTAAAAGTGTTTTGGGAGGGAGTAGGAGACAATTTTTTGAAATTCCAATTAAATTCCTTTTAACTTCCAGGAAAATGAATATTTTTTTCGTGAAATTTTCTACAAATATACCTTGATGTATGCACATTTCAAGCATGTAGGAATTTTGAAGGAAACAACTGCAGGTTATTTTTGAGAAGTGTTCCCCACTCCGTGGTATTTCGGAGCAAGTCGTCCATAATTGTTTCATTTTTCTCAATTATGTGCGTATGTGCATCCGTAGATTTCTAATGAAGTAGAAGCCGTCGTAAGAAAACTCTTAACTACCTCTATTCCTTTCTCCCCTCTCTCTACCTCTTCCTCTCAAACGCATACACGTGCAAGTACACAATCATTCAGTAAAATATAACTAACGTTCGTCAATGTTTTGTAAATATACCACGATTTTCACTAGGGTGTTAGGGTTAGGGTTTTAGGGTCAGGGTTAGAGGTTGGGGTTTAGGGTTACGGTTACGGTTAGGGTTAGGATTAGTGTTACGGTTACGGTTTTAGGGTCAGAGTTAGGGCTTTAGTGTTAGGGTTAGGGTTAATATTAGGGTTACTTTTAGGATTAGGTTTAGGATTAGGGTTGGGTAATCGTCCGAGTGTTAATCTGAAAAATTACAGATATGTGAAAAGTACCGACCCTGCCATCTATTATAACTTTTGTTGTTCTGTTTAATATATACATAGATTATGCCTCCAAAGAAGAGAGTTTGCTGGGGAAAGAAAGCAACCGGTTTAAAATGACAGCAACAGACTGCAACAATTCACCACATTCCAGAAGCTACTTTAAACATAATGCAAAATGGTGCATCAACATCTGCCCAATCTGATAGAATTCTGTTTTCACTTTTTCGATATCAGTGAATAATTTCAATGGAAAAAGGTACATATATTTGCCAAGAATTATCTTTTGCATCGAAGGTCGGCGATTGTCGTACGCTGAAGAACGGAAATAACCCTGAAACTCGAGTACGTACGTATCGTAGATCAAGATGGGAAAGATAACTTCCCTTGGCAAATACAGACAGGACACAGATGTGTGTCGATAGCCAGCTGGAGCAGATGTCCTCCTGAGGCTAAAAGCAACAGTAACATCCACCCCTTGGGGTCAGCCACATTTAAGTGGCAAATATACTTCACTTTATCGTGCAGTTACTGTTAATACCTCGTTCAGAGATTTAACATTGCTTGTGTACCAACAGATCGCCAGCAATTGCTTCATCAGAAATTGCCATCCTAGCTCCTGCGAAAAGGGATTACCCTGCTATGCATAATCAGGGCAGCGCAAAAAGTTGTTTTGCACAAGCATTTCTATAGCCAATTAGACGGATGGAATTTACGTATGCTTAATAATTTTATGCAAAACAGCCTTCAGACTTTCCCTATTAATTTCATCGTCTTTTGAATTATGAACATATTTACATCAAAAGGTATTTTTCGTTGTAAGGCTTTCTTTTTTAGTTGATTTTCACCTAGCAAGACTTATTGTAGATGGCGTAATAAGTCACACCCTGGCAAGGTCGGGTTATACTGCTAGTTGTCAATAAAATAAGTACCAGTTGAGCACTGTGGGCGATGTAATTGACTTTGCCACTCTCCTGAAATTGCTGGTCTTGTGCCGAAATTTGAAACCAGAATTCCGGTAATATTTATGGTCAATAAAATAAGTACCAGTTGAGCACTGGAGTCGATGTAATTGACTTTGCCACTCTCCTGAAATTGCTGGCCTTGTGCCAAAATTTGAAACCAGAATTCCAGTGATGTTTATGGTCAATAAAATAAGTACCAGTTGAGCACTGGGGTCGATGTAATTGACTTTGCCACTCTCCTGAAATTGCTGGCCTTGTGCCAAAATTTGAAACCAGAATTCCAGTGATGTTTATGGTCAATAAAATAAGTACCAGTTGAGCACTGGGGTCGATGTAATTGACTTTGCCACTCTCCTGAAATTGCTGGCCTTGTGCCAAAATTTGAAACCAAAATTCCAGTGATGTTTATGGTCAATAAAATAAGTACCAGTTGAGCACTGGGGTCGATGTAATTGACTTTGCCACTCTCCTGAAATTGCTGGCCTTGTGCCAAAATTTGAAACCAAAATTCCAGTGATGTTTATTGTCAATAAAATAAGTACCAGTTGAGCACTGGGGTCGATGTAATTGACTTTGCCACTCTCCTGAAATTGCTGGCCTTGTGCCAAAATTTGAAACCAGAATTCCTCTGATGTTTCTTGTATTTATTATAATTAATAGAGATTGTGTTTACTTAGTATCAGTGAAATGTTGATTATATTTTACTAATTGCTAATGTATTATAATAATTACATATAACTTTGTCTTCAAATACTTTTGTGTCTTGACCCACTGAACTCCCTAGCTAACCCCTAATCCCCCACCAACGAAATGATTTTATCTTTTTATTTTTTCATAATTTAGTTGTGATGGACGTTTGTAGAAGAGAACATCAACTGGAAGGTGTGAAGTTAAATGTTCAACCATTCCGGGAACCATCTGAAGAAAATACCATTTCAAGACAGCAAGTCTATGACTATTTACTACCTTCCAAGTTCCATCTGAGTTTTTTAAAGGAACATAGATCTGAAGTTAATGAGAAGTTAAAGAAATGGGCTGAAGTTCTTTGGGAATATTCCAAGTTTAATAAACTGAAATTAAATTATTCTGAAGGAAATTTGGAGAAAATTGAACAGTCTTTGAAAGATTTATTAAATTCCATTACTGTTGAAATTATTGATGTTCCAACCGATATTTTTGAAGACATTGTTAGAATATTTAACAGTCAAGATGATAAGATGTATTTTTATTTTGATTACCCAAACTGCCAAGCTAATATTTTGGGATTTCATAAAAGAAATGTGATTGAAATGAAAAACAGACTTTTGGATCATTTTAGAAAGATATGTGAGTATGATTTAAATATTCATGAAAGACGTATTCTATCTGGTCTCAGATTTTTTGAGCAGGAACAAAGACAATCTAAAGATCTAAAAGTCAGAATTCATGGTAAAGAAGTTATTTTTGAAGGCCAGTCTTCTGAAATAACTAATTGTCAAAAGGATATGAATAAAATACTCCAGGCAGTTGTAAAATCTAAACTGTGCTTACCTTTAAATGCTGGAATGATCATAAATAAAAAACCAGTGAAAGAATACCTTGGTGAGAAACTGAGAGACAAGAAATGTATTGGTTCCTGGGAACCAGGTGATGGTGATTCAGTATTACTTTATGCAAGTGATAAAACACATCTTTCAGATTTGGAAGAAATTATGAAACAAAGTTTTGTTGCCAATACATTGGATTTTGTAGACAAAATTAAGGGTACTCCAAATCATGGAAAGTGGTTGACATTTGTTGAAAGTCTAAAAAAAGAGTTTCCAGATTCCCATTTTATTGGAGAAGATTCTATTGTTGCTGTTGATGCAATAATTAATGATATAAAAAGCAAAATTGATAACTTTGAGCAATCGTTAACTTATGAATCTTATATATCGATGCCTCTTGAACATTTCCTCTTTCTTAAAGAGTTCAATGAACAGGAAATCAATGACTTTAGTGAGAAAAATAAAATGAAGAATGTGTGTCTCAAAGATGATAAGTTACACCTGAAAGGAACACAAAACCAAATTAGGAAAATGGAAACATTTATAGGAAATCTAAGAAAAGATATCAGATCACAAGAAGTAAACTTTGAAATGTTTGGATTTCAAGAATTTCTGGAAAGTGAAGAAGGAAAGAATTTCTTATGTGAAATGCAGAATCAATCTGAGAGTATAATATCATTAAATTCAGATTTAGGAAGTGAAAGAGTAGAAATACTTAATTTTAAGTATAAAAACTGTGAAATAGTGTTGAGGGAAGGTGACATCACGACTCTGGACACAGATGCTATTGTTAATGCTGCAAATGGCAGACTGGAACACATGAGAGGAATTGCAGCAGCCATTGTGCAGAAAGGTTAGTCATACCATTTTTTATAGTTTAATGTTTCTTTTTAGATCCATGTGTGGTTGAGAAGCTTACTTCCTGACCATGTGGTTTCAGGTTCAATCCTACTCATAGCATTTTGGACAAGTGTCTTCTGTTATAGGTCAATGGTTGGCCAAAGCCTTGGAAGTGGATTTCGTTGATAGAAACTGAAAGAAGCTCATCGTGTATATATACATATAAATATATATATGTATATATATGTGGAGGGGGAGTAGCAAGGTCCTGACAGGACACGATGGTTGTAAATGAACATCACCATCACACAAGTGATGTTGTGTCATTTCCAGTCTTCCACGAAAAACATGTCTGACCATGGGAAAATATTCCCTCATTTAGAAACATGTAGCAATTGGCTACAAGAAGGACATCCAACCATGGACAGGAAATTATGGTGGTGGACACACGCACTCACAAGGTATGTGTGCATTAGCTTCATATACATACACATGTACACACATACATGCATAAACATGCACAGAGTAAACGTGCACATAATAGCTTTATATACTCCCACTTGCACACACAGTTACATCACATAGCCTTATACACACACATAAACCGAAAGTATAGACATACATACACACATGCATAGATACTCTTACACATTCACAAATCCATAGAATATATATGCACACACGTGTGCTCATATACACGTGCCAGGTTCATAGTTGTCTCCCTTGCCACTCGTACCTCAAGTCACCTCTCCTAGATGTCTCCCTAGGTTACTAGAGCCACTCATACCTTTAGCAACCTATTCCTCCTCTGGTCATTTCAGCTTGTAGTGACACTCTGACGCATGTTTCTCCTTTTCTCTCTCTTCTTCTATTCTTTCTGTCAAAGAGTAGGCTCAAAATGGTAAACACTTCTATTCTCTCTAAGCATAAAGTTGATACACTTCTGCTGAGGAGGACAGGTCTTCATCAGCACAGGTATCTCGGTCCTTTGTCATCTCATCCTCAAGGTTCACCATTCTGAGAATTTCTCCTTCAGTTCTTCGTCCTATGTTTTCCTGGGTCTCCCTCTTCCACAAGTCCCATCCACTTTGAATGAATGGCACTTCTTTGTGCAGCTGTCAGCATCCATCCACATCACATGACCAAACCAGCGTTCTCTTCTCTCGCAGACTGCATCCAATTCTTCTTCTGACGAACTTCTCTCTCAATACGCTAACACACTGTTGCATATATATATACACACACGTGCGTGTGTGTGTGTATACAAGTAATGTGTTATAGAATTAAAATACAATATATAAATATAATATAACAACATACATTTATAATAATATCTATCTATATTAATATATAATGTAATATATTACATATATTAAAATATATTAACATGTATTAAACAAGAACATAAGAAAGTAAATATCTTTGCAGCTAGGTTTGAAATTCAAGCTGAATCCAATAAAATTATGGAACAAAGAAGGATTGAACTGAGAACTGGAGAAGTAGTGTCAACTAAAGCTGGTAAACTCAAATGCAAGACTATCATTCATGCTGTTGGACAAATCCATGACATTTTTTACCTTTCAATAGCTGTTAAAAATTGTTTGTTATTTCTTGAAGAAAAGTCTTATACATCAATTGCAATTCCTGCTATCAGTACAGGTAAGAATTTACCATTTTTATTCTGTTCAAATTATTTGGCATAGAAATAGTAATTACAATATTTAGTCTATAGTAAGGCAACTATCCTGTCCCTCTATCATACTCTAATCTCTCCCTTGGTTTCACCCCCCCCTCAACTAAAATTCTTTGTCTTGCAAGTAACTTGACAACCCCACTTTTTACGTGGCACCAGCTCCTGTGATGGTGTCACATAAAAAGCACCCAGTGCATTCTCTAAAGTGGTTGGAATTCTCTAAAGGAAGGGCATCCAGCCATAAAAACTGTACCAAAAGAGAAAATTGGTGCCTGGGCAGCTCTCCGGCCTTGCCAGCATCGAAAACAGATGTGAAATGATGATGATGATGATATTATATATATATTATTGTAGAAGATGTGGCAGTATGGTTAAAAAGTTGATGTTCCACATGATTTGTGGTTCAGTTCCATGGCAAGGTATCTTGGGCAAGTCTTTTGTTATAGACCTGGGTTGGCCAAAGCCTTCTCAGTGGATTTGGTAGACAGGAATTGAAAAGAGGCCTGTTTGTGGCACAGCTGACCTTCTAGAAGTACAGTATTTGTTGCTGTGTGAGTGTGTGGCAGTCCTAGCACCCAAGCAGACGGTTCTTGTCTGCTAACAATATAAATATGAGTGCTTTTATGCACCAGGCATCCATATGAGACGTCCTCTCACAATAAATAACGCAGTATTTGGTGTTCTAACACAACATCCACATTTAGTTGGATATAATAATTGCCTTTTGGTCTTACTACTGCTTCTGTTGCTATTAATTACTTTTTCCATAAGCTTCCTGGCTCTTTGCAAAATCAGTGCCTTCACAGATACTGATATTCTAAACATGGTTGATAGATTTGGCTGTTATGTCACTACTAGATGTCTTCAACTGAAGAGTCCAGGCAGGATGAAATCATGCCATCTGGTAGTAATGGTGATTGTAGCAGATTGTTTTTGTCTGTTAAAAATATAAATATGTGTGCTTTTATACACTCAAGGCCCTGTGAGAAGTCTTCTTGAGGTAAATAATGCAGTACTCTCTGTTCTAACATGACCTCTACATTAAGTTGGATATAAAGATTGGTTTTCATATTAATACTGCTTTTGTCAATAATAATTATTTTATATATATATTATATAACGATGATGATGATATATATATGTGTGTATCATGGCTGTCCACTCATGACTGAGGAAGACCATTGCTGACCTTCAAGAACATTGTGCGCTCTAGGACTAACTTATATTTTGCATTTGCAGCTCCATTGGTGGCTAATGAGCCCTGCTCTTAACAAGCATACACGACTGCAAACATTGCAAACCAAACTTTCCCCATTCACTACACCAGCAGTGCACTTTCCAGCAACATGCTTAAGTTCTTCATGCAGAATATGTACTCTCTCAAAAGTGTCGATCCCCTCCTTAACCTGCTTCCTCTTGTGATGACAGGCATTGCTCTCCCAGTCAGTCTCCTGCATATCACAGGCCTTTAATGAGGATGTGACACAGTCCTTAAATCGCAGCCTTGGTTTCTGCCAGGGTCTGCTTCCATTCACAAGTTCCCCATATAGCATCTGCTTAGGGATCCTGCTATCCTTCATTCTCATAAGGGGTCCAGTCCAATGTAATCGGTGTTTGTGTACCATCGCCTCAATACTCATATATCAGCTGTCCTCGGGAACTGTGTATGTGAGACATCTCTGATGAAAGCGCTCAAGGACCATTACATAACGTTTGTAAAGGGTTCATGTTTCACCATGAGTAGAGGAGTGATGTCAGTACACATGCATGTTACGCAGTAATTTGTTTGCTTTGTGATGCCATGCTGGCACCAGACACGAGACTGAGGAGACCAGAAGGAATCAGTTGCTCTCTGCAGCCTGAAGGATATTTCAGCATCCAGGGAACAAGAACAGCTGAGTGTGCTGCCCAGACAGACAAACTTGTCTCCCCACCTTCAGAATTGTTCCTTCAACCAAGATAGTTGGTTCCACATATGGATTTCCTGTTGCAGTCTGGAACGTTACAACAGTCTTGTTCAGGATAATTCTGAGTCCAAATGCCTTGCAAGAAGCAGAAATATGATTCATAAGTATTTGCATGTCATCCACTTTATGAATGACTAAGTCACAGTCATCTGCATAAAGGAGGTCATGAATAAGAGACTAAAAGACTTTTGAATTGGCAGCAAATCAGCACAAATTAAAGAGGCAGCCAGAAAATCGATACCCGATATATATTCCCAGAGAGCGAACCTTAGCAAAAGCATGAGTAAAAGCAGCAGCAAAGTACAAAGAAAAGAGAGTTGGGGCAAGGATGTCACCCTGCTTGACACCATTCTCTACAAGAATGGGTCCTGCCAAGCCACCACCAATATTGACCCAAGCCTCCATCCCATCATGAAATGATTTAATTATAGATACAAAGTGATCCGGACATCCAAGTTTGCCAAGTATTTTCCATAGAAAGGCCCTATTTACAGTATCAAAGGCCTTTGTTAAATCAATGAATACCTGGACAAGATCCATATTCTGCTCATAGCACTTCTCCTGCATCTGTCTTGCTGTGAAAATCATATCCATTGTCCCTCTACCAGATCGGAAGCCACATTGAGATTCAGATAGGACATCATTTACGAGACACCCATTCAGACGAGTAAGAAGAATATTTGCCAGAACCTTGCCAGCAGCTGATAGTAGAGCAATACCTCTGTAGTTTCCACACATTGTTCTGGCTCCTTTCCCTTTATATAGAGGAAGAATAATTGCATCCTTCCAGTCCTTAGGGATTGCACCATCCCCCCAGACTGCACTAATAAGTTCATGAAGGGACTGTGTGATGTAATTACCACCAAATCGCAAGACCTCAGCACAAATTCCATCCTTTCCAGGTGCCCTACCAAGATTCAATTTACTTATTGATGTCATTACTTCATCTATTGAGGGCGAAGAGTCTAAGGAGCCAATGATAGGTCTTTGTTGCATAGTATCAATCATTGTTTCATCCACAACTGACTTGTTTAGGAGTTCAGAGAAGTGTTTGATCCAGCGACCTGTGATTTCTGTTGATTTAGTAAACAGGGTGGAAGACTCCTTGGAAAGCAAAGGAGCTGATGTGGAGCTCTTAGGTCCATAAGCTCGCTTCATAAGATGGTAAAGCTTCTTGCTGTCATTTGCATCAGCAGCAGCCTGAACATCACGAGCAAGATCCTCCCACCAAGTGTTCTGCATCTTCCTGAGAGATCGCTGCAGTAGTGATTTTGCACTGCTATAGGGGGCAGATGCTAGATTTCACTGCACAGCTGAAAGTCCTCTGTGTAGCAATACATTGTAGGCATGGCGCTTAATAACCAATCCTCACTGAACTTCAGCATCATTTTCATCAAACCAGTCTCTGTGTCTGGCATCAGCATCACCCAGTGTTTCAGCAGCACATTGAAGAACCTGGTCTTGAAAATCTTCCTATGATGCAGTATTTTCAATGCTGGACAAGCGAGTTTGAAGCTCTTCCTTCAATACAGCATCATGTATCCTGTGGACATTCGGATGACAAGTGGCCCTCTTCTCCCTTTCACTCTAATCATCATCCAGAACTTTGCTTGCACCAGACTGGTCTGTCCACCATTCCAATCCATGAAAGGACTTAACATTACAAATGTCATAGATGTCGTGCTTGCAGATGATGACATAATCCCGCCAGTGCCAGACTTTGGACCTTGGATGCATCCACGTTGTTGCGTGATCACCTTTGTGCATAAAATGAGTGCTTGTGATGTAAAGTCCATGGTCATCGCAAAGCTCCAGCAGCATGAGACCATTGCTATTCATTTTCCCTACTCCAAAACGTCCTAGAGAGTTCCATGTTTGCCAGTCTGTTCCAACCCTGGCATTGAAATCCCCCAGTAGAATGACTTTATCAGAATTGGGGATTTTCCTAAGTATGGCTCTCAGCTGGGTATAAAAAATGGTTTTATCTTCATTACAACTAGTCAAAGTATGTGCATAGGCACTTATTAGAGTAGCAAACTGCCCACCTTTCAGGTGCAATCGTAGAGTCATTAGATGTTCATTAATATGAACAGGAAGCTCCTCCAGCAACTTAAGGATATCTTCTTAAGGATTCTTAAGGATATTTTTGGTTCACCTTTTTCTTGCACCTCCTCGGCATCTGGGTGAGCAATGCCCCCTCTAAATGGAGCTGCTCAGACACCCATGCAGCAACTGAATCCTACCGCTGTTTTGGGCTGCAAGAAGATGACATTATATCTAGCATGGGCCACCTATGTGCAGGTCGCTGACTACATGCTTCCAACCTGTCAGGTCTGCATGCTTCACCACCTTCCCATCACCGCAGGACTTCCGAATAAAAAAAATATATACTAAAAAGAAATAAATATATAAATATACACTAAAAATAAAGATACATATATACAGAAAATAAAATAAATATATATAGGGAAGAAAAAAAAGCAGCAATGCTTGTGCAGAGTTTTAGGTCCACTGAGGCTTGCCCGACACCTCACAAACCCTCTCCACTTTACTGACATTATCCAGAAACAAGCTGGAGCAATATGTCTGGTGCCAATATGAGTCGCAGGCTCAGGGATGTGGGAGTGCCATGATCTCTAGCACAAACCAAAGATCCCCAAAATGTCCAATGCCATTCCCTGCATATCTGGTTTTATATCAGAGTGACCTTCTCCTAGAGACATGCTTCAACAGAAGCTGAGTGGGCCTCACTCCCTGTGGTCTTTCAGCATACCAGACACCATTCTGGAATTTCTGCATACCCATGCTTTTGCTAGATAGCCGTTGAGCCTGCACTAGGTTCAACTGACCTTTTTGTTTTTAATCCTGCTGGGTTTCTAGCAACCCTCCTCACCAGGATATCCTTGTGGGTGTGCCAGTTTGGTCACTGACAACCCCGACTATGCAACAGGTTGTACTGGATTCCATGTTACCAGTAACACTTTTGAGAGCCTCATAAGTGATCTGCAATATATATCATCATCATCATCATCATCGTTTAACGTCCGCTTCCCATGCTAGCATGGGTTGGACGATTTGACTGAGGACTGGTGCAACCGGATGGCAACACCAGGCTCCAGTCTGATTTGGCATATATATATATATATATATATATATATATTATATTATTCCTAAACGAGTATATTATATAGGGTGACTTCAAACTTTTGTTGCACTGCCCTAACTAGACCAAACTTCAAAGTCACTGTCAGTAATATTCTTGTACAAAAGTAATAAATTTGTTCTCTACAAAAGGAGAGAGTAACCTCTCAGATTAATACGAAATTGTTCCACTTATAACTGAACATAACAGCAAACATTAACTATTTATATATATATATATATATATATATATATATATATATATATATACTCTTTTACTCTTTTACTTGTTTCAGTCTTTTGACTGTGGCCATGCTGGAGCACCGCCTTTAGTCGAGCAAATCAACCCCAGGACTTATTCTTTGGAAGCCTTGTACTTATTCTATCGGTCTCTTTTGCCGAACCGCTAAGTTACGGGGACATAAACACACCAGCATCGGTTGTCAAGCGATGTTGGGGGGGGGACAAACACAGACATACAAACACATACACACATACATATATATATATATACATATATACGACAGGCTTCTTTTAGTTTCCGTCTACCAAATCCACTCACAAGGCTTTGGTCGGCCCGAGGCTATAGTAGAAGACACTTGCCCAAGATGCCACACAGTGGGACTGAACCCGGGACCATGTGGTTGGTAAGCAAGCTACTTACCACACATATAATAGAAATATGTTGAAAAAAACAAAATAGAAACTACCCGTGGAAATGTAAGGGGAAAGTAAGCAGAAAAATAAGAGAAAATGCACAATGAAAATCAAAAAGGTAAGGCTTTATATGCAAAGTAACGATATATATATACAATTAGATGAACTGAGGTAGGAATAAAGGTAAAAAAAGTCATTATTGTGAATTGTTAAAGAGATTTACAAGCATACCGGTTTCGTAATAATACTATTCATTGCTTTGAGTATACACTGAATTCTGAACGGTGTCAAGTCTACTAGTCCCTTAGTAAAAAGATTATGTGTAAGGGCGGTAATTAGTTCTGGATTTGGTGCAATTAGGGTAGATCTGGATTTGTGGTGTGAATGGCGTATGGGATGTATGGGGGTTAGTGATATTAAACGGAAGATTAGTGGTGTTCTATATGATGTTATGTGTTTATATTTAGTTAAGAAAGATATTTATTAATGAAAATTGCCTCTTTATTCATTCTTTGTTGTGTTGATGTGTTCTGTGAACATTGACAGAAGGGAAAAATTAGGAAATTAGGATTAAGATTCCTCGCACACCTTTCTATGTGTCCACTGACCTGTATCTGTCTGTAATGTGGGTGGCGGATTTGTTCTTTGTGGAGAGTAGTCCTTCTACGGAGTGATATTCCTGTTTGGCCAATATAGTAATTACTGCACCCTAAGCATGTAATGGCATAGATTAGATTTTATGAGGTACAGGTGAAATTTGATTTAATCTTAAAAATTTCACCTTGTCTAAAGTGGAACTCAGAACCCTCCAAAAGGTGGGGCAAGTCCCACAGTTAGGTCGACCACATTTTTTTACTTTTGGTTCTGTTGTTAATGGATACAGTCTTGCACTGGTTAATATTTTTTTCAGTGATTTAGGTTGCATTTTACTTTTGATAATTTTGTGTGAGTCTAAAATTTTGTTCATTGTTTTATCTCTTGTAACGATGGGAAGATTTTGGATGATAACGTTGGTTCTAGGGTTATGTGTGGAGATGTATGGGAGTATTTTTAAGTCTGGTTTAGCATTTCGGTTGACTTCCCTTAATGTTTGTATGTATATTTCCTTAGCTCGTTTGATTCCATTATTTATTAAAGATATTGGGTAATGTCTCTTGATTAGTATTGATCTGAGTTCAAGAAGTCTTTGTTCACGAGTCTAGGAGTCCGAAACTATAGTACAGATTCTTTTCGCTAGATTATAAGGTATATCAATTTTTATGTGTTTGGAGTGGCATGAGTTAAATAATAGGTATTGTTTAGAATCTGTAGGTTTATAGAAGATGTCTGTTTCTATGTGGTTATTGACTATTTTAATTAGGATGTCAAGAAAAGGGAGTTGTTTACTGCTGTGTTCCATAGTGAATTGTATGTTGCTGTTAATATTGTTAAGCATTATTTTGAAATCGAGGAGTTTGTCCATGCTGTCGTTCCTAAGTATAAAGCAATCGTCCAAATACCTCTTCCAGTTCTCCTTTAAATAGCAATGAAAAGAGTTGCCATATTTTTGTAATGATGTTTGATATATTTTAAGCTCTAGGTAACCCATTACAAGGTTCGCAATCACTGGTGCAGCTCGGGTTCCCATTGCAATTCCACATTTTTGTTGATAGTAAACTGTATCGAACATGAAATAGTTGTTCAGTAGGATGAATTTGAGTGCTGCGATTATGAATCTGTGGTTGATGCGCCCTGAGATCTCTTGTGGGTATTTTTCTAGCCAGAAGGAGATCGCTTCTATGCCATAATCATGTGGGATATTGGTGTACAAATTCACCACATCGAATGATACTAACAAGGTTCCTTCATTTATTCTCTTTGGGAGGTGGTTAAGCATGTCTAAGTCATCCCTGATGAAGCTTTTCACATATTTTAGAAACGGTTTGAGTAAGATGTCGAGGAAGTTGCTCAAATGGTGGGTCTCACAAGCAGGGCCAGCAATGATGGGTCTCAGTTTGAGGTCAGTAGGGGGAGGAATATTAATGCAGAGGCTTGGAGAAACTTTGCAAGCTTTACAAATATGTGGATCCTTGTGTATTTTGGGTAATCCATAGAATAGACTAGGTCTGTATTTAAAATTGGATAAATAGTCAATTTCATGTTTAGTTAAACCCTTTCCATGTAATTGAAGTAAGGAGAATAAGTTTTTAAAAGTCTTCTGTGGGTTGTATTGTACTATCTTCTCATAGTAAATATTATTTTCCAACATGGATACTACTAACTTTTTGTAGTACTCTGTGTCCATCACTACTACCGCACTTCCTTTATCGGCTTCTTTAATGGTGAGGATTGAATCATTTTTTTATCTCAATTAGTTCTTTCCATTCGTTTACATTAAGATTGGATTTAATTAGTTGTTTTTGTAGGGTATTAAAAGGAAAACTGGTAATGTGTCCACAAAAAGCATCATGTGCTTTATTTCTGCCTTTTGTAGGACAGTATTCACTTTTGTTTTTTGCTATAGACTCATCTTCGCTGGTGTAGTTGTGTAGTGCTTCTGCGAGGCGTAATTTTCGGTAGAAATCCATAGTGTTATCCTTAATTTCATTAGGGTTCGATCTGCGAGGGGTTGGGGTAAACTTTACACCTCTTGCTAGAATTTTAGTTTGTGTAGCACTTAGGATTTTCGCTGATAAGTTGATTATCTTTGGTTGTTTTTGAACATTTTGTTCCATTTCACATCTTTGTTTCTCTGATTTAAGTCTAAAAAATGGTTGTCGTACGTGGATTGTTGTAGAAAGTCTCTGTTGTGTTTGGTTTGCCGAGGAGAAAATGGGGTAAAGT